>NC_057798.1:108887709-109050209 GCF_018294505.1 Triticum aestivum | reverse complement strand
GATCAGTAAGCCCCACATGTCATAGATACAAAAAGTGTGGCAAGATTTAGCTTCAGTGAGGAATACAGGCCCTGAGTGGCTTTTTGATCTTCTATACAAGCTAAATGAAGATGATCGCATGCATGTGTTGATGGTGCTGTGGAGGAGTTGGTATGTACGTAATGAAACAGTACATCATAAGCTACCGCCTCCAATTGAAGCTTCCTGCAGATTTCTAATTAGCTATGCTGAATCTCTTCGATGCATCAATCATTTTCCAATCATTGACATCATCAAAGGGAAGATGGTGCCGCCGCCGATTGGGTATAGTTCTACAATGATAAATACAGCAACGCAACATGCAGCCACAGTCCAGTGGTCTGCCCCGCCGGCCGGTCGCGTGAAGCTCAATGTTGACGGGTCGTTCGTTCATACCGATGGTGGATTAGCAGGAGCCGGTATGATCTTACGTGATAATGACGGCAACATTATCTTCTCTGCTTGTCGTTCTATCTTGCATTGTTCCGGACCGCTCCAGGCTGAGCTGTTGCATGTCAGGAGGGATTAAGCCTTGCTCTACAATGGTCTACTCGCCCGATAGACATCAAGATGAACTGCATGGATGCGATCAAGTTGATCAAGTCGCCTACCCTTGACAGATCGCCACATAGAATGATATTCAGGATATTAAGAGGCTCTTTGGTGAAAGGGATATCTCTATTGCTCATGTAAGTAGGAATCAGAACGTTGTTAGCCACACAATTGCTGTTTTCGGACGATCGGAGGGCCGAACTACAGTTTGATTGCGCTCTGGACCTGCAGACATTTCTCTGCTATGTAGGAACGAATATTCCAACAGTTGAGCAATGAAATCCTTTTAACCCCGCAAAAAAAAGATTCCTTATGGCAAGCCAGTGTGGCTATGAATTTGAGCATCTCAAATAAGGCAAGTGTGGCAATATATGGCAAAAATAGTCACAATCCAAACATACGAGCATCTCTCGCGTATACCTATAGAATCAAGTGATAGGATTGACGGTAAGAGAAACATGTTATACATACCGCCATGATTTACCAGAAAATTGAGCTCTTACCTATAGCAGCGGAGGAACCTTTCCGATGACCGGAAGATGCACTCAGCCATGACGGAACATGGCAGCCATGCATCAACCTCTTTTGAGGACGAGATGACATGGCGGAAGCGTCTATTAGACCGAGCTCCATGATTCATGCCATGTGGGGCAGAGGATGTTAGTTAACCTCGTTATCACAGATGTTTTTCAGTTAACTTCTGTTAGCTAGCGTTTGTTTTCTTTAGAGAATAAGCACAGTTCGCCTATGAACGACGCCGGCCACTCGGGGGGCATTCATCTGGCTCAAAGTGGTGCTGCCCATATTGATATCTGAGGAGGTTGCAGAGTATGGACCGGGCGGACAAACTCTTCGTTAGTATGGAGTTGTTCAAAAGATCGGTCAACTTTAAGTGGGAAACTGCCGAGAGAATAAACCATGAACCATCTAGTTCTCTCCAAACGAGGCAGTAAGATTGTTTTATGAGTTGTGTGCTGAAATACTTGTAATGCACCTGGATTAATATTGGATATGCTGTGCGCCGCGGTAACAAAAAAAGGCCCAAATCCGAGCCCAATGAACAAGGCGGGTCCAGTGCCTGTACGTTTGGCCAAGCCCAACGAACCAACAGCTTTATGTACGTTTCAGGAATTGTAATCCGACTCCGAACATGCATGCATGTCCCAGTTCGACATGGTTACCAACTTAGGGCCTTTTTGATTCGTAGGATTTTCAAAACGTAGAAATAGAAAAAACGTAGGATTAGAGTGCCATGTCGTTTTGAATCCTACAGGATTGTACGAGTGTTTGATTGTGCATAGAAAAACGTAGGGTTCTTTCAAAGAGATTTGAGTGGATAAAAAATTTTCTATGAAATCTAGTGCAAATGAATCCTATGGAAAAATTCCTATGGTTCACAATCCTATGAATCAAACAACCCACATAGGAAAAATTCCCAAGGATTAGAATCCTTCAAAATTCCTTTGAGAATCCTTTGAATCAAAGAAGCCCTTAACTGGGGGTAGCACTGTAGTTTTCATGGGGCTATCTATATACACCACGGGTACGTACGTTGACGATCGATCGAGCCTCGGTCGGTCATCACAACATATACCACTTCGCCGTGATTGCTGATCAATCAGTTAGCAAATCGAACTAGTTGTAGCCGCGAAAAGCAAGCTTAATTTGATGGATCTATCGTTCGGCCCGTCGGTCATGGCGTCTACGTCGTCTTCCTCCGAGCTGCCGGACGGAACAGTCCTAGTCCCCGCTCCGCTCGTCCACGTCGCCTTCAACCAGCACGGCACGCACTTCGTCGCGGCCACGGCCACCGACTTCCACGTATTCTCCTGCCACCCCCTCGAGCGCGTCATGCGCCGGCGTGGCTCCGGCGGCTGCACGTTCAAGGTGACCTCCGCCCAGCTGCTCACGCGGTCTCAGCTGGCCGTCGCGACGCGGAGGCCCAGCGCCGTCAGCGGCGCCGTCGACGGACACGTCATCGACTTCTGGAACGGCATGTGCAAGCCCAAGGACGCCAGGACCAACACCGTCAGGAGCCTGTGCGGCGCCGTGGGCGGCTTCCGCCTGCGGGGCGACCACATGCTCGTCGCCGGCGAGGGGACGGCCACGCTGTTTGACGGCGTCCACTGGGAGAAGGAGGTGACGACGGGGCCCAACCCGCTGGGGCTGTGCGCCATGGAGGAGCCGAATGGGCCTGCGACGCTCGTCTACGCCCTGCCGCTGCCGGAGGCGGGAATGGTGCAGGTCCGCCGGCGCGGCAGGGCCAGCAGCGTCAGCGTGCACGCGCACGGCTCGGGCGTGGCGTGCCTCGCGCTGTCCCCCGACGGACGGCTGCTCGCCACCGCCGGCACCCGAGGCACGCTCCTGCGCATCTTCAGCACCGCCGACGGCACAAAGCTGCAAGAGGTATGCACAGCATGTCTCAAAGCTGTCTACTCTTTCGATCATGAACGATTGCATTGGTCTACTCTTCAGTTTTGACCTCAGACTTTCAAAAGCTTTTAAGGAACTTAGATAAGGTGATTTGAAAAGACAGATTCACTACTCCATACATGTGCTCTTACTAAGATGTTTTTTCAGTGGTCAATATAGAAAAAATCTCGGAATTAATAACAGTAATAATCCTAAACAAAGGATAGCTTCAAAAAAAATTATCCTAAAAAAGGATCAATGACCAAATAGAAATAAGTATTTCCTCATTTTGTAAAAAGTGTGTTTTCTTTCCAAAGATATAATTTTAGGAATTTTACTTGCTTGGTCGTAAGGCAACACATACACACTTTGTCGTGTGTTCTAGCATGCTTTTGGTGAGAAATCACCCTAAGGCGAGTCAACCAAAATTCTCTATAATATAACTAAATAAGTGATCTTAATAATATGCAAACGTGTCACATGATTGTACCTACGCATGGGAAAGTTATTTTATTATGCTATACTCCTGGAGTACTTCTATATTTTAAGATACAAGGTAATTAAATAAAGTAAACCAGTAAGACTTCCTGTTCCAAATAATAACCGTTTCATATAATCTATTTATATTTAGAAGAGCGTTTGGACTTTGGACCACTACTTTAGTGATCTAAACACTTTTATAATTTCATATAAAGTGAGTACATTGGAACTTCATCTTGTTCACATGTTGGTGTTCTTGACTCTTGTTGTAGCTGAGAAGAGGCACCGAAGGGGCAGACATCCACTGCATCGCCTTCTCCCACGACTCCAAATGGTTAGCGGTGTCCAGCGACAAGGCAACGGTGCACGTTTTTAGCATCAATGACTTTAACCTCACAAGCTCCACTCTCGAGGAAGACCATGCCAGCAATGACCTTCTGGCGGCACCACTAGTACTACCATCTTCTCCCGCACCCGCAACAACCAACCAGATCTCGTCACGCATGTCATTTTTGAAAGGTGGGTGAATATTATTCCTACATTTTAACTGGTAAAATTAACGTCGCTACCTACATTTTTTTTACTCAATCAAAATATTAACGTAACACTTCACTCCTCATGAACACACAGGCTACCTGCCGACGTATTTCAGCTCAAAGTGGTCGTTTGCCCAGTTCCGGATCCCTAACGCCTGGACCAAGTGCTCCGTTGCATTCGACCGGAGACACCCCAACACCATTACCATTGTCTGCATGGACAAAAGATGCGTTGAAGAAGCTAAAATCACTCTCTCAATTTTATATCGACACACATGTCACATGTGCAACATATTGTCACACACACGCATGTGGTATTCTGTATCACACGCTCGCCCGAGCCTACCTCCCACTTCTTGATCCATTTTGTTTAGAAGTTTCTGAGATGATACATAACGTTACATGCTGACAACGGCTGTCATGGTGTGCGTGCAGGTTCTACCGCTGCGAGTTCGATCCGGTGAAAGGAGGCGACATGGTGCCGGGGGTGTACCACGAGAACTTCATGGACCTGTGAAGGGATTAGGGACGCAAGGCAGCAATGCAGCAAGACACTTCTTTAGGTCCAGTTGGAAGTCAATATACTTTCAGGTTGATGATGTCTAGATTTTTCTACGTAGACGTGCCTCTATGGTGTTGTATGAATCATGACTTCTTTGACATTTTGATCATCTTCGTTTTTAATGAATATAATGCATGCAACTCACCCGCATAATTCAAAGAGAAAAAAGAATTATACAGCGCCAAGGTGCAACCACAAGTCATAAGGCGTGACATTCATATGGAGCCCACCGCATCACAGTTCCCACCTTCTTCATTTGTCGTTAGGGCATCTCTAGCAGACCCCTTAAAACCGCACGGTCCACATAATTCCGACGGTATACGGGTTTGGCCCAATTTTTGGGCCACACCAGACCCCGTAAAGTCGGCCCGACCCGTAAAAATTTACAGTGGCCCGGAAACGACCCCCTCCCTCGTCGCAGTATATATCCGGGTCCGCAGCCGTGATACCGGTGGAAACCCTATCCCACCGCCGCCGTGATTCCCTATTCCCCCTATGATTTCTCGCCAACGGTGACCTAAATCCGCCGCCCCGCCCACCGATCCGCCATGATGTGTGGCGGAAAGTGGAACTCTGGCCAGCGCGGTGGCGATGACCCCGAGCGGAAGCGCTGCGTCACCGCCGACGTAGCAAGGAAGCGGTCCGCCCGACGGTACACCAACCGTGGCCTTGAGCCGCCACCATCACTCCTCCGCAGCGAGGTGGGGGAGTACGGCCGGCGGCAGGCTCGGCTATCATGCAACACGGGTAGCTCCTCCGGTGCGTGCAGCTCGCATACGCCGTTGCGCCGGCCAAGAGGGAGGCGGAGGATCTCACTCAGCTCCACGCGGTGAAGAGGGAGCACGAGGCGGAGCGGCTGCGCGCCGGTGTTGTCGGGCCAGAAGACAACATCCCCCCATCTGAGGCGGGCACCATTAAGGTGGCGATTCTCGCGCGCTGTGCGCGAGAGGAGAAGGTGGTGGCGTAGCGCCGCCACCGGGACGAGGAGGTCAACGATGTCCTACTCGAGCAGGGCCTCGCCAAGACGCGGGAGTTCGAGGAGAAGGAGGTGGCGTGGGGCCGCGAAGCCGAAGCGCGAGACTTCATGTACATCGACCTCACCTCCGACAACGACTAGAGCGATCGCCGCCACTGCCGCTGCGTCGCCGCCGCACCCGCAGGGCTCCGGTGAGCCCCATTTTGGCCAGTTTAGGGTTAGGGTAGGCCAATGCGCAGTATGTAATCAATGAACTATATGTATGTATGAATGATCATATCTATTATATGTATGTATGAATGATCATCTCTACTCATTTCTCGCGCGAAATACTTTTCAAATTTTACAATTTCATATAAGGTTTTAGTTCAGCCACAGCCAAATTCGCCCCTTATAAAAGGGAAAACGCGAACCGTAAACCCCTTATAAGGGCTAGCCTTATAAAAGATCTGCTAGAGGGAAAGTACCATTCTACACCCAGGAGCAAATGCTCCTGGTGTGAACAGTAAAATCAAAAAAATAGAAAAAAAATTCCAAAAATTCTGAATTTTTTTTGTGACATACTTTCACAAGTGTTTCTTGTGCATGAAAATTTTCATCACGAAATCACATTCATGGAAGTCGTGCCGAAAAGACAAAATCAGAGCTTCAAAATGCTTTTGTAAGTAACATTTTCAGATCATCGATTTTGTTTTTTTACCACACCTTCCACCAATGTGATTTCGCGATGAAATTTTACGTGCAAAACAAACATTTGTATTAGTATGCCACACAAAAATTCAGAATTTTTTGACATTTTTTTGAATTTTTTTATTTTACTGTTCACACCAGGAGCAAGCATTTGCTCCTGGGTGTAGAAACTCCACTTCCCTGCTAGAGATGCTTTTAATGCCTCCGCTTTGTCGCCTTCTGTCTTTTCTCTCCCTTGTGTCCCTCATTAGTGCACTGCTATCATTTTAATCTTCTAGCCAAGTTCCAGTTGAGGCATCGACATGCTCAGCTAAAGCCTTCCCCAAAGGTTATCAGGTGCACATTATATGTCTGTTACCCCGTGCAACCTCATCGAGTCGTCAACCTCATCGTCCTCATCATTGTCAAAATTTTGTTGCCGATGAACGTGGGGACCTCTCGTGTCGTGATGCAGCTAGCCGCTAATTAGCAACATCCCTAAGGCTGGTTGTAATGGGGAGTATCATATACTAGTATCATGCGTATGATATTAGTGTATGATACTACATCCCTAATGCATGGTATCATGTGTTGGTATCATATAAGACTATATTTATTTCCATGCATGACACAAAGTAGCACATCATTTAATATGATACGGTATTAGGGCATCTCCAACAGTCGTAAGATAGGTGTTGGTTAATTTGCCACCTAAGACATAGTGATGACGTGGCATGTAATAAATGTGGAGAGAGAGCAAAGTTGTATGTAGATTAACCAACAATCTTTGCACGAGCTACAAGGTGAAATAGAAAGCAATCACATTTATCTCCTCACAATCTATTGGATAGCTTACATACAATCTATTGGAGTAGTTGTATGATAGCTTGTTGGTTGATGACATGGACATTTTACCAACAAGACTAACATACAACCTGTTGGAGATACCCTTATGATATAATACTCAAGCCTCTCTTTCTTCATTTAATTCTATGCCACCTCATCAAAATTGCTTAGTTGACATGCATGAAACTACCTATGAGGCTGGTTGTAATGGGGAGTATCATATACTAGCTAGTATCATGCATATGATACTAGTATCATGCATATATTTACCTAATAATAAAGCAAATTGGGTTTCTTTCTTCCGTCATGGTATTTTTTAGAAAAGTCTCTCTATTTTAGAGAATTCAACCCGCAGTTCTGTTTTAAGTTAAAACGAATCGTTTTTTCATATTTTACACGAAAGTCTCTGTGTTTTGTTGAAACCAACCCGCAGTTCGGATTTAAGTCACACCCGAACCGTTATTTTACATTTTTTTGAACCCTCCCCTGATGTTTTAGGTAATTCATCCACAGACCATATTTAAGTCGAATAATGTTTTTTTAAATCATCGATATCTTTTAAACCGTAACTCCGATTTGAACATGTTATATATGAAATTTGATTAGAAAAATATGTAGAATATGAATATGAGATTATTTTCACCTGTTAAGTATTTTTAAATATTATTTTGGAATATATTTAAGTCAAATAAATGATTTTCTAAATTATCCGTATCTTTTAAACCGTAACTTCGATTTTAACATATTATATATGAAATGTTATTACAAAAATATGTGGAATCTAAATATGATGTTAATTTTACCTGTTAAATTTTTTTAAAATATCGTTTTGGGAGCAAACTTATAATTTATAGCATAAGATCTGCTTTCCTTTTATACCGGCGGCGACCCGATTGCAAATAAACACCCCACTATAATAATATAGAAAAAAGAAAACATCGATAACTACACATGCATACCTCTGAAAAATGTCGCAGGGGAAAACAACAGATTTCTCATCGCGAGTGAGAGAAAGCGAGAGAGAGAGAGGGAGGGAGGGAGAGGGAGGAGAGAGGGGGAGAGAGACGACTTAGGATTAAACATATTCAAACATGTTTTTTTGTTTTGTTTTGTGTGAACACCGAGGCCATCGTCGACGAGGGTTAGAAAGAGGGTAAGCGGCAACACAAATATGATGCCTCACAAAAATAAAGGAGATGGACCTATTGTGGTCTTGGGTGATGGTTGTTGGGTTAAGAGTGTGTGTTATGTTTTCTCTCCCGTTGCAACGCACATGCTCTTTTGCTAGTGATACTAATGTATGATACTAATGTATGACACATACTATGATACATATGATACTAGTATGATACATATGATACTAATGTATGATACATATGATACTAGTATCAGGCATATGATACTAATGTATGATACTACCTTCCTAACGCATAGTATTATATGTTAATATCATGTAGTACGCTATTTATTGCCATGCATGACACATAGTAGCATAACATTTATTATGATACGGTATAATGATATGATACTCAACCCTCTCTTTCTTCATTTAATTCTATGACATCTCCCAAAATTGCCTAGTTGGCATGCATGATACTAGCTATGATACTACCATTATCACCAGCATGATACTCCCATTACAACCAGCCTAACGTTTACTCTCTTTGTTTTAAAATATAAGATGTTTTTGTAGGCTAGTTTATAACATACCAAAACGTCTTATATTTTAAAATGGAAGCTTCACAATTCAAAAATAAAATAAAAAATCATTCGTGTCTATCTAGGCACATCTAGTTATTGCCGTGTACTAGCTAGCCAGCATGCACATCGAGTTGATCACTTATTAATTATTATAAGCTGAATAGTAATGAAGTTGATTTGATTTACTTGGAAGTTTTGATGGCGACTCGCAAACGTCGAGCTAGCGCAAACGTCGCGCGCGTCCCCTGCTTCAATGCGGTTCATCGCCACGGTGTGCATAACAGCGAAGTACTATCTCCCCGCCGCGCGCTTTGCGCCCACGTTTCCGCTTGTTTTTTATTTTTGAAAAAACCTTCCTGACTTAATTTTAGTATAAATAATAAGGGACGAGCCCCTCATAAGACTTGATAATCACCAAGGACCCCTCTTTTCGAGAAACCCTACCACCAGGCCCGACGTAATCGAGCAGATCCATCGATCGCCTCGTGATATCCAGAGTCGACGAAACACTCTCAAATCGAGATGGAGAGTAGGAGTAACGATCACTCCAAACCAAGGAGGAAGAACCGCAACAATAATCGAGTTGCCCCTCCTGAGAGCCTATCGCGCCTGCTCGAGCAGCTCAAGGAGGAGAAGGAAAAACTCACAGAGTCGGAGTCGTTGGAGGCCACGTTGGAACGAGTTAATTCACTCCGGGAGGAAATCAGGACGCTGCGCCTCGAGCTGTTTGGTGGACAGGGAGGAACCCGCGGCATGCCGGAGCAGCCCATGATTCGTCCGACGCCTCGTGAGTCCACAGAGATGGCAGGGCAATCTGCTCTGCAGTCTCGGCCTGTCTCTTGGACGCCCCATGAGAATGAGATCGGTCAGTCTCGTCGTGGTAGGAACAAGGGGAAACGTGGAGGTCGTGCCGCCGCCAGTCCGACGGGGAGGCCACACCATGATTCAGCCATGGATCAGCAACAGGTCCAAGACCGAAGCTACCACAAAAAGGTTGATGTCTCTGGTGGTGATGGTGATGATGATATGAAGAAGGAGATGGACAGAGGCAAGTCGGCCCGGCAAATAGCCAAAGAGGAGGCGGAGATGGCCTTTGCCTCGTACCGTAGAAGCTGGGAATCTAACCGGGGAACGAGTGGCCGCGCGTTCTTCGAGGACACGAGTGAGTAAACACATTCGTGCACGTTTTGATTTATTCATGCTAGATTTCTCTAACACGCATGGACTTCTATTTGGTTGGTGTTTGCAGCGACCGTGAGTCCCATGCACTTTACCCACTGCACACCTGGATGCGACCCAGGTGATGCCGCGATCGCCGGGGCCACTCTGCAGATCTTCACCATCAAGCTCGTGGAGATAAAAGGCGGCCTCGAATGGCCATTGTCCGTGTACGGCGTGGTCGCTGCGCGAGACTGCGTGGTCACAGCCGCAACCTCCTCTTCTCTTGCGATAGGTGGAGGTCGCAGAAACTCGGTCAGGACGTACGTATGCTAGTACTAATACTTCCCTACACTTTTTTGTATATGTTATTTTCTTTTTCCGGGTGCACATGTGTGGTGGCATTCTTCCATACTTCGAAGTAGCATATGTCTTCTTCTTTTAGAATTGCTAGTACTAATGGCGTGTTTGGTGATGCCTGCAGGATCCTTTTTTGCGTTTGATTGGCCCATCTCGTGCCATTGTTTTTATTGATGATGTTTACTTTGAAATTGAGCTAAAAGTAAAAGGCAAAACATTGTCTCAAGATATAGCATTGATCAGCAGGAGGTGTCATTACAGCGGAGGATGTACCATTTGCTTCAGCAACTGCTTCTGCACAATAGAGTTATGCATGGAGCGAATTCATGAAACTGTCCAGGCCACCATATTGGGTGTCCGTGTAAAAAAGGGGCCATGGCCTTTCGATTATGGCGGTCAAGTGGCTTGCCTGTCACCATCGCGGACATATAAAGTCACTGGTGGTAAAGTCACTTACAGTACTCACGCCCCATCCATGGAAGTTGTGATGCTTGCTTCACGTGGTAGAACTATGTCTAAGGGTGCACACGGTTACCTTCGTCTATCAAGGCATGTAGTTTCTGTAGAACTGGAAGGAAGCCTGAATGTTGTCATACAAGCCTACTAAGAATCTAGTGATATCACCGCACAAGGTGAGATTTGCTTCACGCCCAAAGCTTGCAATGTAAGTCAGGAGACATGTTTCTTGGGTGACCATGGCCCTAAGGTGGAAGTGGAGATTATCGTCGCTCGGTCTCTTCTTGTTTCGAACGGCGTCATTTGATGATGAATGGAATGGATTTTGATGAGTTGAAAGAAGTGCTCAGTGGGTTAGGAGTTTGATAGCTCGCTTAGAGATCATATCACTATGTGGCAATGGGCAGTTTTGAAGCTTCGGGTGATTTGGAACTCAGTGTTCTTTCCTCTCTTATGTGCCAAATTTTGCTAATGCATGCTTAGTTGTTTCGATTTTTTAACTTCAAATATGAGCACCCAAGTGAATCACAAATATCATATATAGTACTCCCTCCATTAACAAATATAGTTATAATTCTTTTATGAATTGGATGTATATAGAGATGTTTTTGTGTATTTGTTCACTCATTTCAGACTATATAAGGTCCATATTGAAATATCCAAAACATCTTATACTTTTTAATAGAGGGAGTACTAAATAGTAGAAATATATAAGAGCATGCATACATACAAGATATTACCTATTGGGGTTTGTTGGCATTACTATGTGGGGGATGACCCTAGTTTGACAAACATGTAGTAAAGTTTATTTTTTCAAAAGTACTACACTCTTGGTGATACATTTTGTCGGTTGTCCATGAGACCAAGCACATGGATAAGTTAAGCGATATGGTTGTTGGTAATCACTACTGGATCTCCCTACATTGATGTTGGTAATCACTTTGGTTTGCTCCCACCGAAAATGGTTTTCCCTAAATTAGAAATATTTGGTGGTATGTTGTGTAAAATATATTTCCTATTTTAATTTGGTGCATATATACATACACATATTAGCAAGTTAACTTTTGGATTGAGTATGAGTAGTACCATATTGACACAATATTGCATGCAATCATACGTTCATGTTATACGGAGATTAGAGGGGGAGGGGGGGGGGTGTAGATTTCTGAAGAAAGAACGTGACATTCATCTAAATTATAAATTACATATATATGATATGGAAGGCTATATACAACTTGAAGATTGGGCCATCAAACTTCATGGATTTTTTTAAACCCGGTTTTAGGCCAGCTTTATTGATTTAGGAGAAAGCAAGGGGGAAAGAGTGTGGATCAAGAGATCATGGACCACGAAACGTGCAAAAGTGGGAAAAGGCTAAAACAAACAAAGGTAAAAGAAAAACAAAGAGTTACGAGCTGACTATCTCACAACCCCAATCAAATTTCATGGTTATATCATAGATTGTACATGCATATCTCATTATATCATGCAAGGAGCAAGCATGTAAGCTTGCACGTACATATAATGTTACAACATGAGCACATGGTACGCTTGCACAAAAAGAGCTGAAGGATCGACGCATCATATATGCATAGTACCGCGAATTCGTGAGTCGCCGCCTCGCTTGAATTGTTGCGGTTTAATTAAGATCTACGTTATCTGCAGATGAATACAAGATAGGCAAATGTTTTAGGAATGAATATTGTACTAGTTAGAGGATGAAGAGAAGGTGATTAACTAGTTATACTTTACTGTTTTGCATCTTGATCCAGTTTAGTCTATGAGTAGTGAAGGAATCATTAAGGGGTTGTTTGGTTTCAAGCCACAACTTGCCACATTTTGTTAGACCTCAACTTAGTCAAGTTTTACAAAGTTGTGTGTGTGTGTTTGGTTCTGGCCACAACTAAGCCAGGATTATTTTTTCATGATCAGTAAGCCCCACATGTCATAGATACAAAAAGTGTGGCAAGATTCCTTATGGCAAGCCAGTGTGGCTATGAATTTGAGCATCTCAAATAAGGCAAGTGTGGAATAGTCACAATCCAAACATACAAGCATCTCTCGCGTATACCTATAGAATCAAGTGATATGATTGACTGTAAGATGGTTGCAAATAACCTCTGAAAAAAAGTGAACCTCCCGGGTCGCTCTCCTCGGGCGACTCCGGAGGCCGCCGCCGCCACCTACCCTCCGCCCTTCTCCGCCACTCCCTCTCCTCGTCGTCGCCGGAGGAGGCCGCCGGGCGAAGCCAGCGGCGGACGGCGGCGGCGAGGTTCCTCCCGTCCAGACCACCCCCCACCCACTCCTTCAAATCCAAATCGAAGCTCGTCGACATGGCCATGGCGGGCGCCCAGAGCCGGTCTCTCCCACCCTCTCCCGTGCCGGATCTGGCATGCCAGCCTCCGGATCCGCCCCTCCTCCTGCTCGGGGGCGCTGTCCGTGGCCGGATTCGGACCCGACGCCATCCCGCTTGGCTGCCTCGGCTCCGGCATGCTCCCCCGGCTGGATCTCGTCCCTCTCCATCGTCGGCATCGACCACCTCCCATGCTGCACTGCGAGCTGGCTCCGGCGGCGCCCAAGACCAGTGGTTCCCCCTACGATTCGTGCCTCTACCGTGCTGCTCGCGCCGGCTCTCCTCTCGTGGCGGCTGGCCGGGCATGTCCGCGCCGGGCCTTGCCGTTGATGGGTGTCTCCGTCCCCGACCTTCCCCGTGTTGGACCTGCCATGGGAGTGTACGATCTGGAGGCCTTGCCCCTGTGCCCCGTCCCGTGCTCCGCCACACGCCTCCTCCTTCCTCCTCCGCCACCGCTCGTTCTGTTGTCGTCGTGCTCCTCAGCGGGCTCGCCAAGCGAAGGTGGCGGCGTGGCTCTCTGCCTTGGGAGCCCTCCACCTCCCAGATCCCCCGGTGGGTTGTCATTGTCTCGTGGCTTCACCTGCAGGGGCGCCGCACCAGTGGTCCTCACTGGTGGCTCTCGGCGTCAAGGGTGCCTGCCGGCGTCGCTGCCGGTTGGATTCGCCCGGATCTGGGGCCGCCCATCCCAGCGCTGCTTGACGCTATTGGCGGTTGCTCTGCGTCTCCTCGGAGGAGGATGTGGCCGGGGTTTGGGAGAAATCCATGGTCGGCCAGCTGCTGCTGGCCAAGACAGCGGCGACGCTTCCCGTCGTTTCTATCTTGATGGCGCTGTCTTCATCCCCCGGTCTTGTGATATCTTGGGTGTGCCCTGTGGAGTTCTATGCTTGGTGATGCCCTTCGACTATGCCGGTGGCACACAGGTGCCGTGGCGTCGTCTCGGCCTGGCGTGACCGTTCGAATGTACCCCATGACACAGGTGGTGTCGCGGCATTGTGCAGTCTTGGTTGCCCGGTGCTTTTCGATTGCGTCGACGGTGCAGTGTCATGGTTTAGTCTTGGCTCGCCGCTGCAGTTCGAGCGCCCATGGTGCCCCCTGTTGTGTTGTGTCCCCCCTCACCATGTGTTGTTTTTGCTTTATTTCTCCTTCCTATGCCCCCTTGTACTTCTGGTTCACTTGAACCCTGTCTTGTATTAGGCTGCAAAGTCTATAGGCAACAAAAGAATACAATTCAGGTGGGGAGGATTACTCCCCCCCCCCCCCCCCTTGAAAATTCAAAAAAAAATGATTGACTGTTAAGAGAAACATGTTATACATACCGCCATGATTTACCAGAAAATTGAGCTCTTACCTATAGGCAGCGGAGGAACCTTTCCGCTGACCGGAAGATGCACTCGGCCATGACGGAACATGGCAGCCATGCATCAACCTCTTTTGAGGACGAGATGACATGGCGGAAGCGTCTATTAGACCGAGCTCCATGATTCATGCCATGGTGGGGCAGAGGATGTTAGTTAACCTCGTTATCACAGATGTTTTTCAGTTAACTTCTGTTAGCTAGCGTTTGTTTTCTTTAGAGAATAAGCACAGTTCGCCTATGAACGACGCCGGCCACTCGGGGGGCATTCATCTGGCTCAAAGTGGTGCTGCCCATATTGATATCTGAGGAGGTTGCAGAGTATGGACCGGGCGGACAAACTCTTCGTTAGTATGGAGTTGTTCAAAAGATCGGTCAACTTTAAGTGGGAAACTGCCGAGAGAATCAACCATGAACCATCTAGTTCTCTCCAAACGAGGCAGTAAGATTGTTTTATGAGCTGTGTGCTGAAATACTTGTAATGCACCTGGATTACGCATGTGGTATTCTGTATCACACGCTCGCCCGAGCCTACCTCCCACTTCTTGATCCATTTTGTTTAGAAGTTTCTGAGATGATACATAACGTTACATGCTGACAACGGCTGTCATGGTGTGCGTGCAGGTTCTACCGCTGCGAGTTCGATCCGGTGAAAGGAGGCGACATGGTGCCGGGGGTGTACCACGAGAACTTCATGGACCTGTGAAGGGATTAGGGACGCAAGGCAGCAATGCAGCAAGACACTTCTTTAGGTCCAGTTGGAAGTCAATATACTTTCAGGTTGATGATGTCTAGATTTTTCTACGTAGACGTGCCTCTATGGTGTTGTATGAATCATGACTTCTTTGACATTTTGATCATCTTCGTTTTTAATGAATATAATGCATGCAACTCACCCGCATAATTCAAAGAGAAAAAAGAATTATACAGCGCCAAGGTGCAACCACAAGTCATAAGGCGTGACATTCATATGGAGCCCGCCGCATCACAGTTCCCACCTTCTTCATCTGTCGTTAGGGCATATCTAGCAGACCCCTTAAAACCGCACGGTCCACATAATTCCGACGAGTATACGGGTTTTTGGGCCACACCAGACCCCGTATAGTCGGCCCGACCCGTAAAAATTTACAGTGGCCCGGAAACGACCCCCTCCCTCATCGCAGTATATATCCGGGTCCGCGGCCGTGATACGGGTGGAAACCCTATCCCACCGCCGCCGTGATTCCCCATTCCCCCTATGATTTCTCGCCGACGGTGACCTAAATCCGCCGCCCCGCCCACCGATCCGCCATGATGTGTGGCGGAAAGTGGAACTCTGGCCATCGCGGTGGCGATGACCCCGAGCGGTCACCGCCGACGTCGCAAGGAAGCGGTCCGCCCGGCGGTACACCAACCGTGGCCTTGAGCCGCCACCATCACTCCTCCGCAGCGAGGCGGGGGAGTACGGCCGGCGGCAGGCTCGGCCATCATGCAACACGGGTAGCTCCTCCGGTGCGTGCAGCTCGCATACGCCGTTGCGCCGGCCAAGAGGGAGGCGGAGGATCTCACTCAGCTCCGCGCGGTGAAGAGGGAGCATGAGGCGGAGCGGCTGCGCGCCGGTGTTGTTGGGCCAGAAGACAACATCCCCCCATCTGAGGCGGGCACCATCAAGGTGGCGATTCTCGCGCGCTGTGCGCGAGAGGAGGAGGTGGTGGCATAGCGCCGCCACCGGGACGAGGTGGTCAACGATGTCCTACTCGAGCAGGGCCTCGCCAAGACGCGGGAGTTCGAGGAGAAGGAGGTGGCGTGGGGCCGCGAAGCCGAAGCGCGAGACTCCATGTACATCGACCTCACCTCCGACAACGACTAGAGTGATCGCCGCCACTGCCGTTGCGTCGCCGCCGCACCCGCAGGGCTCTGGTGAGCCCCATTTTGGCCAGTTTAGCGTTAGGGTAGGCCAATGCGCAGTATGTAATCAATGAACTATATGTATGTATGAATGATCATCTCTATTATATGTATGTATGAATGATCATCTCTACTCATTTCTCGCGCGAAATACTTTCAAATTTTACAGTTTCATATAAGATTTTAGTTGGGCCACAGCCAAATTCGCCCCTTATAAAAGGGAAAACGCGAACCGTAAACCCCTTATAAGGGCTAGCCTTATAAAAGATCTGCTAGAGCGAAAGTACCATTCTACACCCAGGAGCAAATGCTCCTGGTGTGAACAGTAAAACCAAAAAAATAGAAAAAAAATTTCAAAAATTCTGAATTTTTTTGTGACATACTTTCACAAGTGTTTCTTGTGCATGAAAAATTTCATCACGAAATCACATTCATGGAAGTCATGCCGAAAAGACAAAATCAGAGCTTCAAAATGCTTTTGTAAGTAACATTTTCAGAGCATCGATTTTGTTTTTTTACCACACCTTCCCCCAATGTGATTTCGCGATGAAATTTTACATGCACAACAAACATTTGTATTAGTATGCCACAAAAAAATTCAGAATTTTTTGACATTTTTCTGAATTTTTTTATTTTACTGTTCACACCAGGAGCAAGCATTTGCTCCTGGGTGTAGAAACTCCACTTCCCTGCTAGAGATGCTTTTAATGCCTCCGCTTTGTCGCCTTCTGTCTTTTCTCTCCCTTGTGTCCCTCATTAGTGCACTGCTATCATTTTAATCTTCTAGCCAAGTTCCAGTTGAGGCATCGACATGCTCAGCTAAAGCCTTCCCCAAAGGTTATCAGGTGCACATTATATGTCTGTTACCCCGTGCAACCTCATCGAGTCGTCAACCTCATCGTCTTCAACATTGTCAAAATTTTGTTGCCGATGAACGTGGGGACCTCTCGTGTCGTGATGCAGCTAGCTGCTAATTAGCAACATCCCTAAGGCTGGTTGTAATGGGGAGTATCATATATTAGTATCATGCGTATGATATTAGTGTATGATACTACATCCCTAATGCATGGTATCATGTGTTGGTATCATATAGGACTACATTTATTTCCATGCATGACACAAAGTAGCACATCATTTAATATGATACGGTATTATGATATAATACTCAAGCCTCTCTTTCTTCATTTAATTCTATGCCACCTCATCAAAATTGCTTAGTTGACATGCATGAAACTATCTATGAGGCTGGTTGTAATGGGGAGTATCATATACTAGCTAGTATCATGCATATGATACTAGTATCATGCATATTTTTACCTAATAATAATGCAAATTGGGTTTCTTTCGTCCGTCATGGCATTTTTTAGAAAAGTCTCTCCATTTTGGAGAATTCAACCCGCAGTCCTGTTTTAAGTTAAAACGAATCGTTTTTTCATATTTTACACAAAAGTCCATGTGTTTTGTTGAAACCAACCCGCAGTTCGGATTTAAGTCACACCCGAACCGTTATTTTACATTTTTTGAACCCCCCTCCTGATGTTTTAGGTAATTCATCCGCAGACCATATTTAAGTCGAACAATGTTTTTTAAATCATCGATATCTTTTAAACCGCAACTCCGATTTAAACATGTTATATATGAAATTTGATTAGAAAAATATGTAGAATATGAATATGAGATTATTTTCACCTGCTAAGTATTTTTAAATATTATTTTGGAATATATTTAAGTCAAATAAATGATTTTCTAAATTATCCGTATCTTTTAAACCGTAACTTCGATTTTAACATATTATATATGAAATGTTATTACAAAAATATGTGGAATCTAAATATGATGTTAATTTTACCTGTTAAATATTTTTAAAATATCGTTTTGGGAGCAAACTTATAATTTATAGCATAATATCTGTTTTCCTTTCATACCGGCGGCGACCCGATTGCAAATAAACACCCCACTATAACAATATAGGAAAAAGAAAACATCGATAACTACACATGCATACCTCTAAAAAATGTCGCAGGAGAAAACAACAGATTACTCATCGCGAGTGAGAGAAAGCGAGAGAGAGAGGGAGGGAGGGAGAGGGAGGAGAGAGGGAGAGAGAGACGCCTTAGGATTAAACATATTCAAACACGTTTTTTTGTTTTATTTTGTGTGAACACCGAGGCCATCGTCGACGAGGGTTAGAAGGAGGGTAAGCGGCAACACAAATATGATGCCTCACAAAAATAAAGGAGATGGACCTATTGTGGTCTTGGGTGATGGTTGTTGGGTTAAGAGTGTGTGTTATGTTTTCTCTCCCGTTGCAACGCACAGGCTCTTTTGCTAGTGATACTAATGTATGATACTAATGTATGACACATAATATGATACATATGATACTAGTATGATACATATGATACTAATGTATGATACATATGATACTAGTATCAGGCATATGATACTAATGTATGATACTACCTTCCTAACGCATAGTATTATATGTTAATATCATGTAGTATGCTATTTATTGCCATGCATGACACATAGTAGCATAACATTTATTATGATACGGTATAATGATATGATACTCAACCCTATCTTTCTTCATTTAATTCAATGACATCTCCCAAAATTGCCTAGTTGGCATGCATGATACTAGCTATGATACTACCATTATGACCAGCATGATACTCCCATTACAACCAGCCTAACGTTTACTCTCTCTGTTTTAAAATATAAGATGTTTTTGTAGGCTAGTTTATAACATACCAAAACGTCTTATATTTTAAAATGGAAGCTTCACAATTCAAAAATAAAAAATAAAAAATCATTCGTGCCTATCTATGCACATCTAGTTATTGCACATCTAGTTATTGCCGTGTACTAGCTAGCCAGCATGCACATCGAGTTGATCACTTATTAATCTATACTACTATTAAACAAGAGAATATGTCCAGGGCGAACGAAAACTCTGCCGTTCCCACCCCGCACGAGGGAAACAACGGCGCCCTCGATTCCGCTCGCAGCTCCCTAATTTTCGGGCCGATTCCATCTGAATTGTGCCTCCCCGATCCTTCTTTCTCTCCTCAGATCGAGAAAAACGGCGCCACCGAAATATCTGTCATCCACCCACGATCACCACGATTAGAGCGCTGGGAAGGGAGCCTTCCTCCTGCGCCGCAGCCTCCCTTCCCAAGGCTCCTCTTCGCGTGCCGCCAAGTCCGCAGCACCTCGCACCGGCGCCGCCTCTCACCGCCTCCACGCCATCCCACACTACCACCTTGCTGCCCCGGCCTACCTCCCAGCCGCCTTGCCGCCTCGCCTCACAACGAAGCCGCTGTCTCCGTGCCGCACCACCTCGCCTCACGTCGGCGCCCGGCACGTACGCCCACCATTACCGTCGATGTTCTACTACCACGTCCACCCCTTCTACGGCCGTCGCCTCCGCATCGGTACCGCGCTGACAGGTGGATCTGGTCGACTTCATCGATTGGACTGGTGTCAAGTGGCTCAACCAGACTCCTCTCACAACATTGCCGAGGCGAGGTGAGGTGATCATCCTCTGTGCGTCCTGTGCAGCACTCACTTCTCCATCCCCTGTTCTTGAGATGATGCGAGTGATTTTTTTAGTTTCTAGGTCTAATTTAACTTATCTACGTTGATAATTTCTTTTGTCCCCAAATCTCAAGTGATTTCTTCCCTCGAAAATTTCAGAGAGCGTAAATTGTGTTTCGGCCTAATCACATTTTCAGTTAAATTATTTGTTTGCTGCATGCAGACAACAATACGCAGCTAACAGACCCATTGACGTACGCACTCTATGATTTTGCATAGTATCAGTGGACGCCATGCCCCCGATTACCGCTGGTGTCATCTCTGATTTCTATGGATGAGCGTGGGTGTAAACCGCCGCTAGCCACATCCTCCCTGGATTAGTCGTCCGCTTTTCACATGCTCACCACACTTCTGTTCTTCTTACTGTTATGATAGCGAAGTTTTGCACTATTATGTGGCTGTATAGCTGAGACCGCTTGCAATTTCAACTTTACAGTTCTCATCAATTTCAGTAAGGAAACAAAATAATCTTTATATTTCTCTTTCATCCAACTGTGTCATCCTCAAAATACTATTTTGTACATATTTTTCAGGTATGACATCTGTAAATGTAAATGGGACTGCAACTCAATCATCGTTGGGTAGTATCCTTTCAGGAGATGTGAGTATAAAGGATTCGGAAAGTACAATAAAGGTTTTATCTTAATTACTTTATGCAAAATTTACCTTTTGGTCCTGTATTGATGATTTCTGTAATCTTATGCAACCCAACGATATTTGTTCAGATAAAAAATAATGGGCACCTGGTATCCAGTGTGCCCCTAGAGGCACATTTCATTTCTTCAATACATGATACAATGTGGCGGGTGCTGATTAATTAGAAGTCAAGGTTCTGGATGACTTCCTTCCTTATACTAATCTGAAAGCTAAGTCTGAATTCGTTGAGTTCTTGCACGGGACTCCTGATGCAATGTATGAGTAAGGCAATTTAAAAGGTGAAGGATCATCAATATAATTTTTTTGCTGCTTCCATCACATGCTTATCTTTGATGACAAGCTCTTTATTAGGCATTGTAGTCTGGGTGATGTCTCTTACATTGGTATTTAACTTAATATATTTGAGCTATGTCTCTATTTTATTTGCAACAACAAATGAAGGTTGGCATTTACTCGAGGCTGCTTCTACTTTTGAGACATAGTGGGGGACATTGAAGATTTATAGCACATATAGGAGAGTCAAGAAATGCACATAACCTCAAGTTATATTTTCTACTATATCAGACATATAAAAATGTTTTTTCATTTTTCACTCATCAAGGTTGCCATGTGCCAAAAACAATAGCTATACAAAGTAACTATGGAAACCTAGATAGAACTATTATATTTCTTTGATGGGCCCCAGTTTCATACGAGGAAAACAAATCAGGTGTGTTTCTTCTACGTCTAATTTGTATAAGTGCAGATTGTCATGATTTTTTTATTGGGCGGAAATGGTTGACTTATTTAACCAACTATCATGCACCCATCATTCAGGTATGTCCATACGCGTCTCTTTTTTCTTTAGGCTTGGAGCGTTATACTTGGAAATCGATGTTGACCAAAGTTACTTCAATGGAATGGTGCCGGTATGTGATTTAAATATTCTTGAAAATATTTACCTTATTTGTCAGGTTTTAGTAACAATTTTTTGTTGGTTCTCAATATTGCTACATGGGTACTTCGCTTGCTGTCCTGAGCACATCTTATTTCAATCACTATCTATAGTTTCAGCTCATTAGCTAATGAATTACCTTGGAAAGTATGGTACCATGTCATATAATGAATATAATCCTGGTTGTTTTTTGTTGTTGTTTTCTTACATGGGCAGTAAGTACTATTATATATGGCAATATAAGACATGCTTGTGAAGTGGCTTTTCTCTTTAGTGATTTATTGCAAGGTATTATTGATCTCCTATGTTGAGTGTCGACAAATGAGCAATTTAAATTCAGTATGAATCTGGACGAAGAGCAGGCATATAACATAATCTTGGTGAAGATATTTCAATGGAGACAAGATAGTGTTGCACAATTGATATTTTTTTAGTAGAGCAATAGCAAATTGTACTACTTGGTTTTTACATCCCCTTTCCTATTATATACGGCAATATGAGACATGCTTGTGAAGTGGCTTTTCTCTTTATTGATTTACTGCAAGGGTATTATTGATCTCCTATGTTGACTGACAACAAATGAGCAATTTAAATTCAGTATGAATCTGGATGAAGAGGAAGCAAATAACATAATCTTGGTGAAGATATTTCAATGGAGAAGATAGTGTTGCACAATTGATTTTTTTAGTAGAGCAATAGCAAATTGTATTGCTTGGCTTTTACATCCCCTTTTCAATGTATTTTTAAGCATTATTGATTTGGAATAGATGATATCTAACAAGCAAGTTCGAAGTTACTCTAAAAATGTCATAACATGGTCGGGCATTGTTGTCCACTACATTATGTTCCATTTTCTCCATATGTATGCTCCCTTTATTTGTGGTTGTATATCATTTACCAATTTTTTATTCATTCAAATTACGTTTATTTTCTGCTTGTAGTTTGTTTCGCGAGCATTATTGGACCATATGTGCTCCATGGACCTAATCCTCTGGGCACTACTCATTGTGAACCAACTGACATTATCATAGCGAGTCGTATATGGTAGCTATTATTTTAAAGTTTCATGAGTATTTTGCTTGATCTTTAAATTCATGTGATTTGTAATAGGTGTATATCATTGAAAAGAGTATTGATCGATACGTGTGTTGCACGTGCAAGCTTACTAGTTATTATAAGCTGAATAGTAATGAAGTTGATTTGATTTACTTGGAAGTTTTGATGGCGACTCGCAAACGTCGAGCTAGCGCAAACGTCGCGCGCGTCCCCTGCTTCCATGCGGTTCATCGCCACGGTGTGCATAACAGCGAAGTACTATCTCCCCGCCGCGCGCTTTGCGCCCACGTTTCCGCTTGTTTTTTATTTTTGAAAAAACCTTCCTGACTTAATTTTAGTATAAATAATAAGGGACGAGCCCCTCATAAGACTTGATAATCACCCCGGACCCCTCTTTTCGAGAAACCCTACCACCAGGCCCGACGTAATCGAGCAGATCCATCGATCGCCTCGTGATATCCAGAGTCGACGAAACACTCTCAAATCGAGATGGAGAGTAGGAGTAACGATCACTCCAAACCAAGGAGGAAGAACCACAACAATAATCGAGTTGCCCCTCCTGAGAGCCTATCGCGCCTGCTCGAGCAGCTCAAGGAGGAGAAGGAAAAACTCACAGAGTCGGAGTCGTTGGAGGCCAAGTTGGAACGAGTTAATTCACTCCGGGAGGAAATCAGGACGCTGCGCCTCGAGCTGTTTGGTGGACAGGGAGGAACCCGCGGCATGCCGGAGCAGCCCATGATTCGTCCGACGCCTCGTGAGTCCACAGAGATGGCAGGGCAATCTGCTCTGCAGTCTCGGCCTGTTTCTTGGACGCCCCATGAGAATGAGATCGGTCAGTCTCGTCGTGGTAGGAACAAGGGGAAATGCGGAGGTCGTGCCGCCGCCAGTCCGACGGGGAGGCCACACCATGATTCAGCCATGGATCAGCAACAGGTCCAAGACCGAAGCTACCACAAAAAGGTTGATGTCTCTGGTGGTGATGGTGATGATGATATGAAGAAGGAGATGGACAGAGGCAAGTCGGCTCGGCAAATAGCCAAAGAGGAGGCGGAGATGGCCTTTGCCTCGTACCGTAGAAGCTGGGAATCTAACCGGGGAACGAGTGGCCGCGCGTTCTTCGAGGACACGAGTGAGTAAACACATTCGTGCATGCTTTGATTTATTCATGCTAGATTTCTCTAACACGCATGGACTTCTATTTGATTGGTGTTTGCAGCGACCGTGAGTCCCATGCACTTTACCCACTGCACACCTGGATGCGACCCAGGTGATGCCGCGATCGCCGGGGCCACTCTGCAGATCTTCACCATCAAGCTCGTGGAGATAAAAGGCGGCCTCGAACGGCCATTGTCCGTGTACGGCGTGGTCGCTGCACGAGACTGCGTGGATCACAGCCGCAACCTCCTCTTCTCTTGCGATAGGTGGAGGTCGCAGAAACTCGGTCAGGACGTACGTATGCTAGTACTAATACTTCCCTACACTTTTTTGTATATGTTATTTTCTTTTTCCGGGTGCACATGTGTGGTGGCATTCTTCCATACTTCGAAGTAGCATATGTCTTCTTCTTTTAGAATTGCTGGTACTAATGGCGTGTTTGGTGATGCCTGCAGGATCCTTTTTTGCGTTTGATTGGCCCATCTCGTGCCATTGTTTTTACTGATGATGTTTACTTTGAAATTGAGCTAAAAGTAAAAGGCAAAACATTGTCTCAAGATATAGCATTGATCAGCGGGAGGCGTCATTACAGCGGAGGATGTACCATTTGCTTCAGCAACTGCTTCTGCACAATAGAGTTATGCATGGAGCGAATTCATGAAACTGTCCAGGCCACCATATTGGGTGTCCGTGTAAAAAAGGGGCCATGGCCTTTCGATTATGGCGGTCAAGTGGCTTGCCTGTCACCATCGCGGACATATAAAGTCACTGGTGGTAAAGTCACTTACAGTACTCACGCCCCATCCATGGAAGTTGTGATGCTTGCTTCACGTGGTAGAACTATGTCTAAGGGTGCACACGGTTACCTTCGTCTATCAAGGCATGTAGTTTCTGTAGAACTGGAAGGAAGCCTGAATGTTGTCATACAAGCCTACTCAGAATCTGGTGATATCACCACACAAGGTGAGATTTGCTTCACGCCCAAAGCTTGCAATGTAAGTCAGGAGACATGTTTCTTGGGTGACCATGGCACTAAGGTGGAAGTGGAGATTATCGTAGCTTGGTCTTTTCTTGTTTCGAACAGGCGTCATTTGATGATGAATGGAATGGATTTTGATGAGTTGAAAGAAGTGCTCAGTGGGTTAGGAGTTTGATAGCTCGCTTAGAGATCATATCACTATGTGGCAATGGGCAGTTTTGAAGCGTCGGGTGATTTGGAACTCAATGTTCTTTCCTCTCTTATGTGCCAAATTTTGCTAATGCATGCTTAGTTGTTTCGATTTTTTTAACTTCAAATATGAGCACCCAAGTGAATCACAAATATCATATATAGTACTCCCTCCATTAACAAATATAGTTATAATTCTTTTATGAATTGGATGTATATAGAGATGTTTTTGTGTATTTGTTCACTCATTTCAGACTATATAAGGTCCATATTGAAATATCCAAAACATCTTATATTTTTTAATAGAGGGAGTACTAAATAGTAGAAATATATAAGAGCATGCATACATACAAGATATTACCTATTGGGGTTTGTTGGCATTACTATGTGGGGGATGACCCTAGTTTGACAAACATGTAGTAAAGTTTATTTTTTCAAAAGTACTACACTCTTGGTGATACATTTTGTCGGTTGTCCATGAGACCAAGCACATGGATAAGTTAAGCGATATGGTTGTTGGTAATCACTACTGGATCTCCCTACATTGATGTTGGTAATCACTTTGGTTTGCTCCCGCCGAAAATGGTTTTCCCTAAATTAGAAATATTTGGTGGTATGTTGTGTAAAATATATTTCCTATTTTAATTTGGTGCATATATACATACACATATTAGCAAGTTAACTTTTGGATTGAGTATCAGTAGTACTATATTGACACAATATTGCATGCAATCATACGTTCATGTTGTACGGAGATTAGAGGGGGAGGGGGGGTGTAGATTTCTGAAGAAAGAACGTGACATTCATCTAAATTATAAAGTACATATATATGATATGGAAGGCTATATACAACTTGAAGATTGGGCCATCAAACTTCATGGATTTTTTTAAACCCGGTTTTAGGCCAGCTTTATTGATTTAGGATAAAGCAAGAGGGAAAGAGTGTGGATCAAGAGATCATGGACCACGAAACGTGCAAAAGTGGGAAAAGGCTAAAACAAACAAAGGTAAAAGAAAAACAAAGAGTTACGAGCTGACTATCTCACAACCCCAATCAAATTTCATGGTTATATCATAGATTGCACATGCATATCTCATTATATCATGCAAGGAGCAAGCATGTAAGCTTGCACGTACATATAATGTTACAACATGAACACATGGTACGCTTGCACAAAAAGAGCTGAAGGATCGACGCATCATATATGCATAGTACCGCGAATTCGTGAGTCGCCGCCTCGCTTGAATTGTTGCGGTTTAATTAAGATCTACGTTATCTGCAGATGAATACAAGATAGGCAAATGTTTTAGGAATGAATATTGTACTAGTTAGAGGATGAAGAGAAGGTGATTAACTAGTTATACTTTACTGTTTTGCATCTTGATCCAGTTTAGTCTATGAGTAGTGAAGGAATCATTAAGGGGTTGTTTGGTTTCAAGCCACAACTTGCCACATTTTGTTAGACCTCAACTTAGTCAAGTTTTACAAAGTTGTGTGTGTGTGTTTGGTTCTGGCCACAACTAAGCCAGGATTGTTTTTTCATGATCAGTAAGCCCCACATGTCATAGATACAAAAAGTGTGGCAAGATTCCTTATGGCAAGCCAGTGTGGCTATGAATTTGAGCATCTCAAATAAGGCAAGTGTGGCAATATGTGGCAAAAATAGTCACAATCCAAACATACAAGCATCTCTCGCGTATACCTATAGAATCAAGTGATATGATTGACTGTAAGAGAAACATGTTATACATACCGCCATGATTTACCAGAAAATTGAGCTCTTACCTATAGCAGCGGAGGAACCTTTCCGATGACCGGAAGATGCACTCGGCCATGACGGAACATGGCAGCCATGCATCAACCTCTTTTGAGGACGAGATGACATGGCGGAAGCGTCTATTAGACCGAGCTCCATGATTCATGCCATGGTGGGGCAGAGGATGTTAGTTAACCTCGTTATCATAGATGTTTTTCAGTTAACTTCTGTTAGCTAGCGTTTGTTTTCTTTAGAGAATAAGCACAGTTCGCCTATGAACGACGCCGGCCACTCGGGGGGCATTCATCTGGGCGTGAAAGATGAGACTTTCGAGGTTGCAGGACAAACTCTTCGTTAGTATGGAGTTGTTCAAAAGACCGGTCAACTTTAAGTGGGAAACTGCCGAGAGAATAAACCATGAACCATCTAGTTCTGTCCAAACGAGGCAGTAAGATTGTTTTATGAGTTGTGTGCTGAAATACTTGTAATGCACCTGGATTAATATTGGATATGCTGTGCGCCGCGGTAACAAAAAAAGGCCCAAATCCGAGCCCAATGAACAAGGCGGGTCCAGTGCCTGTACGTTTGGCCCAGCCCAACGAACCAACAGCTTTATGTACGTTTCAGGAATTGTAATCCGACTCCGAACATGCATGCATGTCCCAGTTCGACATGGTTACCAACTTAACTGGGGGTAGTACTGTAGTTTTCATGGGGCTATCTATATACACCACGGGTACGTACGTTGACGATCGATCGAGCCTCGGTCGGTCATCACAACATATACCACTTCGCCGTGATTGCTGATCAATCAGTTAGCAAATCGAACTAGTTGTAGCCGCGAAAAGCAAGCTTAATTTGATGGATCTATCGTTCGGCCCGTCGGTCATGGCGTCTACGTCGTCTTCCTCCGAGCTGCCGGACGGAACAGTCCTAGTCCCCGCTCCGCTCGTCCACGTCGCCTTCAACCAGCACGGCACGCACTTCGTCGCGGCCACGGCCACCGACTTCCACGTATTCTCCTGCCACCCCCTCGAGCGCGTCATGCGCCGGCGTGGCTCCGACGGCTGCACGTTCAAGGTGACCTCCGCCCAGCTGCTCACGCGGTCTCAGCTGGCCGTCGCGACGCGGAGGCCCAGCGCCGTCAGCGGCGCCGTCGACGGACACGTCATCGACTTCTGGAACGGCATGTGCAAGCCCAAGGACGCCAGGACCAACACCGTCAGGAGCCCGTGCGGCGCCGTCGGCGGCTTCCGCCTGCGGGGCGACCACATGCTCGTCGCCGGCGAGGGGACGGCCACGCTGTTCGACGGCGTGCACTGGGAGAAGGAGGTGACGACGGGGCCGAACCCGCTGGGGCTATGCGCCATGGAGGAGCCGAACGGGCACTGCCGCTGCCGGAGGCGGGATCGGTGCAGGTCCACCGGCGCGGCAGGGCCGACAGCGTCAGCGTGCGCGCGCACGGCTCGGGCATGGCGTGCATCGCGCTGTCCCGCGACGGACGGCTGCTCGCCACCGCCGGCACCAGGGGCACGCTCGTGCGCATATTCAGCACCGCCCACGGCACCAAGCTGCAAGAGGTATGCACAGCATGTCTCAAAGCTGTCTACTCTTTCGATCATGTACTATTGCATTGGTCTAATTATAGGAGAACACATGAACAATCAACTTCATATTTTCAATGGAGGAGATAAACATAAAATCTTCATATTTTCAATGGGCAACTCAAGACCTGATCGCTAGGGTGCATTCTTCGGCGTCTTCCTTGCTCCGGCCCGTCCATGCCACCGCCGGCTGAGTTAGTCTTTTTTGGTTAGGCAAATGCCTTGTAACCGTACTTCCGTATATTTTGTTGTTCGTTTGTGCGTGTTTCGAACCCTACCTGGTGGCTTTCTCTAAAAAATGCCGGCGCCGGGAGAAGGCTCTCTGCATGAACTACGCCAAATGCCAGCATATTTAGAGAAACCTAGTTCAGAACTATATAGGGGAGCATAACCACTCAAGGACAAGGCACATACATTATATGATATTTAGAGAAACATGCACTAAGCTTGTTACATACTGATGCCTCTGACTACTACCTTTTTTTCAGCAAACTGCCCGCCCTTTCAAATTATTTGGCAATAAGAAATTGTTACATATTGCTACCAAATTGGCACAACACAGCAAGCCCACCGTAAGAACCATCACTAGCTAAATAAATTTACTACAACAAAGGCAATAGAAGAAGACCTCATTCAAGTTTTAGCTGTTTTTCTCATTCCTGTATAACAAACACAGATTATTCAAAGTGACATTCTCTTGCTTTATCAGCGGTCTCCAGCACCTGCACCAAATGAGTGACAGAACCAAACATGCCTCCAAAATGGAATTATCAGTAAATTCAATCGCACCCCAGCATTCAATATACATGACAGGACATATCAATATAATCTGAAAGATCCAGATTTCTTGCTGAAGTGGTAAAGAGCAGAGGTTGAACAGAGCATCCAAATCATCATTCAGCACCTCATACCTCTAAAACCACTGAGAGAAGGTGCAGCCTAGCTTTCACTTAACTGAGATACAAGACTACAAACAGAAAAAAAAACTAATCTGCAAGAATATGCGTGCCATTGGCAATAGCAAGTAAAACGGGCTACTCTTTCACTTAACTGATGACGCTTCCTGTCTTGCTCTCACCGCTGTTGCTATTGTTCTTCCAGTTCTTCTCACGCACGAACAGCTACTGCTCAGCAACCTTTGGCATTAGCAGGGGACAGGCCAACCATTTACTTGCTTTTCTCTTTACTGCTGCTGCTTCCTTAGTCTGCTGTTGCCCTTCTTGTTTTTCCTCCGGTTCTTATCAGGCACTTCCTGCTGTTGCTGCTCATCATCCAGTTTCCTCCTCCTCTCCAACTCTTCCTGACGCTTCTCTTCATTGAGCTTGCCCTTCTTCTTCCTGTTGCTACCGCCCATGCTACTGCTCTGCACCTGGCCATCCTGCTGTGGCTCTGGCAGCTGTACAACTTGCTGCTGTGGCTCTGGAAGTTGCGGCACCTGCTGCTGAGGCTCTTGCTACTGTGGCTCTGGAAGTTGTGGCACCTGCTGCTGAGGCTCTTCCTGCGGTGGCACTTCTTGCTGAGGCTCTTCCTGCGGTGGCACTTGATGCTGAGGCTCTTCCTGCGGTGGCACTTGCTGCTCTGGCTCTGGAAGCTGTGGCATTTTGTAAGAAACAACAATCTTACAGAGATTAACATCGCCCGCAAAGTCTTGTCTTCTCATCAAAATTTTGGTGCACAATATCGGATCATGCCGCAATAACAGCAATTCACCACCAAGGAGACAACCAAGCGAGATCTCTCCTTCACTGTTTCTGTACTTTAATCCACACTGTTTCATATCATTGTGTACTCTTCTGCTGTTTTCCCATTCTTCTAGAGCTTTCATCATGAAGTAGTTCTCTTCTAGATCCAAGGATTTCGTCTGTGGTGCAATCAGGCGCATGCTTTCCAATCCCAACACAAAGTGAAAAATGGTTTTCGATATATCCGACCAAGATTGGAATAACAAACTAAGGCACTTTGGAACGGGTTTAGGTTCAATGCATCTCAGAGTCCGCATGGTCCAATTCCTAACCCGCCTGAACTGCTGAGCTTCACCTAGCAACACGAACAAAGCGCCCAGCAAGAGATTGTTTTTGTCAGTGGCTGTCTGTCCTGGATCAAGTCGGAGCTGGACCATAAAATCCATCAGTTTAGGTAAGACATTTTTACCAAATTTAATCTCACCCCTGAAAATGATAAAAATACAGACAATTAGACCACTATCATAATTTCTGGATAGAAGATAGAGTTAACTGACAAGAAAAGAGAACATGATCATACTTGTAGTCATGACCAAAACTATAGTTTGTTGGCACAACATTCTTGAACCTGCTTGGAAGTTTCACACCTTCAAAGAGAAACCAAGGAGCAACACGGGACTCTTCTTCAGTTAAATACACTTTGACTGCAAGGACGTAGTTATCTGAATCCCGTACTAGAACCACAAGTGTCACACCTCTGCCCCGGATGGTAACAGTGTGAAATGTGTGAAACTCGTCCTGCATGAAGCAGAATAATGTATTGAAATTTCTGATGGGCCACTTGGAGCGTTATCATAAATATAAGCATTTATAAGTCCAGTTAATACCCTACAAAATTTAACATTTTTTCCTTCAAAAATAATAATTCAACAAGTAGGCTTGACTTCCCGAAACAAGCAAAAGCCAAAAAGGTACTCCCTCTGATCCATAATAAGTGTCACAGTTTTTAACTAAGGTTGAACTAATCTTAGTTCAAAACTGGGACACTTATTTCCGATGAGAGGGAGTAATACTTTTCATATAAAAACGAAACATCAAGCATAGCAGCTCTTAGTTAAAAATTAAGGTTTCAACCTCCTAGTTTAATTCAGGTACAATTTACATGAGGCTGGACTGTCCTTCAGCATTTGTTTCGAGAAATAGCATGATTAATTATTTAATGATATCTATGGAAAGAAGGCTTCCACCATCCTGATGAATTGTGGCCTTGTCTAGGGCATCCTAACCGGTGAAATTTTCAACTAGTTGGAACAAGGATAACAAACAAAAAACAGGCAGTTGATATATCAGAACAAAAGACATAAAAGCAAACATATATGAAATAAAATGCTAGATCATACATACATCAAGAGGGTACACTGGAGTCACTGGGATCTCATCGTTTTGGCCAGAGAGTTTGTCATACTGGATGTTCAATGACGCTATGGACTTGAAGTGACTGTTCCGCCTGTTGAACAATCGACCAAGCTCCCTTCGCGTAGGGGTCTCACTGATGTCAAAGTTTGGAATGACATCATATCTTGCTACGTCAATAATCTTCACAGTAGAGGCAACCAGTACCCTATCAACCGCCTTATAGAACTCATCAAGTTCTTCTATGGCCTGGACCTGACTGTCAGACATGACTGGAAGAGGTAGTGCATATAGGCAAAAAAGTCAATAACCATGTACGGGATGTCACCATAAATGTGCAAGCAATACTTCAACGTACAAAATAAATGCAGGATGAAACATAAAGTGCATATAGGTAAAAAAATACTGCATGTATAGTTTGTGGGAGTAGGAGTATAGATAAATGTGGAATCAATACATGCAGCAATATAGCTAAACAAGTCGATAATGCTAGTAGGTAGTACCAATAAGCAAAAAATACTAGCAATATACATTAAAAATATACTCCCTCTGTCCGGAAATACTTGTTGAAAAAATGGATACAAATGGATGTATCTAGAACTAAAATACATCTAGATACATCCAATCCCGGGACAAGTATTTCCGGATGGAGGGAGTACAATTTAAATTTTTACCTCAGTTGATCCAAATCAAGAATATAGTTTTTTTCACTCAACTGATAAACATGCAATGGTAAAAAATGGCAAAAACAGCCACAAACAGCAACACACTTGTACCCCATAGAAGAACATATAGGACACTAGAGAACGTTTTAAGCGAATAAGCAGTTTTTTTTACCTGGTTGATCAAAATCAAACAGACAGTTGTTAGCTCAATTGGTCCTCTGCAAACAAGAGATTCCTCCTCAAATAACAAGTGTCTGCATTGCAGAGAAAGTTAAGAGCAGTTAGAGCAGGTGTTGCGTGCAAACAAGTCAATATACAAAAAAAACAGTACTTGAAACGTAGTATAAGGCTGTACCATGATGCTCGTGTAACTAGTGATTACAATATAAAGAGTTGCAATATGATAAACAACCAACAGTAAAAATTGCCAAAAACTGCCACAGACAGCAACAATTGTACATTTGTACTCATAGAAGAACATATAGGGCACTAGAGAACATTTCAAGAGAATCCAGCAGTTTTGGACTTCAGTTGAAGAAAAGCAAACAAACAGATTTTTTAATTCAAGTACTAAAACATGCAACAGTGAGAAATGGTAAAAACTGCCACAAACAGCACCACCATACTAGATAACGTTTTAAGTGAACTTAGCAGTTTTTTAACTAAGGTGATCCAAAGCAATCAAACAGTTTTTTAACTCAATTAATCTTCTGCAAACATGCAGTTTCTCCTCAGTTCGTCCTCAAGCAGTTTTTGCACAGAAAATTGCAAGAACATTAAGAGCAGCCTACGAGTCCTGCAACGCAAATTCCAAACGACATCAAAACAAGAACAAACAAGTGAGCAGGAAGAAGAAAAGCACACCAAAGAAAAAGGCCGATCGTCTGAAACGAAACCTTGATGCTGTCAAAGAAGAAGGCCGATCTTGAGGCTGCCAAAGAAGAAGGGGGAAGTCGCCTGAAACAAAGCCTTGATCCTGCCAAATAAGCCCGATGTCGCCTGAAACAAATCCTTCAGGCTGCCAAAGAAGAAGAAGGCTGATTTCCAGATGTCGTCCGAAACTAATCCTTGACGCTGCAGCCGCCGCCGCCGGGCTGCTCCCAGTTTCTTTCCGCCGCAAAGCCTCTACAGAGCAAAAACCGAAGCGAGATGAAAAGAAGAATCATCATGCACCGGGGGTCGGGGAGGGGGAGGGGAGCTTAAGAGTTGAACAGGAGAAAAGTTTACGGAAGAAGAAGGCCGTCGCCGACTTCAAGCCGCCGCCACCGAGCTGCTCTGCCTTTCTTTCCGCCGCCAAACCCTTCTGTACGGCAAATTTCGAAACGAGTTCAAGATGAGGCAATGCAGCGCGAGTGCGCGACCTGGACTAGAGAAAGACGTGAAATGGAAAAACGCATACCGTAGCAAAAGCCGACAGTGGCGAAGCCTTGGGCGTCGCCGGCGACGAAGCCTGGAGGTCGCCGCCGCTGCGCGTGTTTTCTTGGGAGAATTTTAGGTTTTCTTTAGGGGGATAACTGTAAGTTGGAACAAGTAAGCGAACCAGGGCTCTATTGTAAATCTAGGTTTCAGGTTTCCGCTCCCAGAACCGGTTGTGTGGTTCGGGTCTGTACGGTTCAGTTTCCGCTCACAGGTGGGCCGTGCACATTGCGGATCTGTCCATGTCGGTTGATGCGGTGCGGGCCGAGAAGGCGGGTACAGCAAATCTGGGCTACAAAGCCCAAGGTCGAGGCACGCCGAATACGGATCGCTGCATTCTCGCTCAAAGGAAAAAAAAAAGGAGATACGGATCACAGCCGCCGGTGCAAGCCTGAGGAGGCGATCCGTCGGGGAGTAGTTGGCCGGCTCCATGTTGACGCCGGCCGTCGCTTTGTTCATCCCGGCCGCCTCGGGTCGAGGTGTCGCCGGTGCGACGGATCGTACGGGTGGTGCTCGCCATCGAAAAGCGATACGACGAACCGTACCAGTGGCGTTCGCCGTCGAAACAGCGATCGAGGCTATCACCGGATGGCGACTACCGACTTGGAGTATTGCGGTGTGCATCTCTGTTATGCGGGGCCGCTGATTAAGGTGGGGCTAGAGGAATGGAGCAAAGCTTTGGCTGCTGTGTACTGTGTTGAGGTGCATTTATAGGCAGGACTAGGGGACGTGGCGCTCGTTCGCCATTCTCGACCAAGGATCGTTTCTCGCCCATGGCACGTACAAGGAGTACTGTTTTAGAAATACACACAGAATAACTGATGAGGTGAAAGAAAAAAACTATGAAAAAAGATTTGTCTTCTTTTAATTAAATAAAAGATGATCTCTAACCATAATATATCTCACCATGCTTTTAGGAATAGTCACTTATATTAAAGATAAGGCTAAGAGATAACTTATTGTACATATGCTTTGTTGTCATCGCTAAACTATGTGGATGGATTAAGATAAGGTAGTCTTATCAACCATTGTATATGCCCTAATACCGCCCAGCAATTAACGCGAGAGGCCCACCACAACAATAAGGGCAACTTCAACGCGCCGATGCAAATGGTCCACACGTGTCCGTTTGCGTCCAAGCGGACAAAAACACCGGCCTAAAACACCGATCCAAACCCAAAATCAGTCCACTTGCTGTCCGTCTGGATGCATTTTCGGCCCATATTTACGTCCGATTTGCGTCCACATGGACACGAGACGGACTCGACGCTCGCCCGCTCGGTGTCCACCTCGAGCCCGCGTGTCGGCCACCCAACTACCCCACACTGTCGAAGTCAATGTGTCCACCTTGACTTGGCCCCGCATGGCAGGCTAGCAGCACCTGGAAGCCTCCTGAATCCTCGTGCTTTCTAATGCAAGCGCGCGGGGGTGGGGGCTCAAGCACTTCTCCCTCCCACATCTGGCCACCCTCGCCGGTGATAGAAACCCTAGCTACCCCGTGCAACCGCCATGGGTTTATTCAACAGCAAAGGCAAGGGCAAGCTCGACACTAGCGCTGGGGTCGCTGGCCACGGGACCGGCACTACCTCCCGATGCATGATACGTCTCCAACGTATCTATAATTTTTGATTGTTCCATGCTATTATATTATCTGTTTTGGATGTTTAATGGGCTTTATTATACACTTTTATATTATTTTTGAGACTAACCTATTAACCGAAGGCCCAGTGCAAATTGTTGTTTTTTTGCCTATTTTAGTGTTTCGCAAAAAAGGAATATCAAACGGATTCCAAACAGAATGAAACCTTCGGGAGAGTTATTTTTGGAACAAATGTGATCCAGGGGACTTGGAGTGGACATCAAGAAAGAAACGAGGAGGCCACGAGGCAGGGAGGTGCGCCTGCTGTTGGGGAACGTAGTAATTTCAAAAAAATTCCTACGCACACGCAAGATCATGGTGATGGCATAGCAACGAGAGGGGAGAGTGTTGTCCACGTACCCTCGTAGACCGTAAGCGTAAGCGTTAGCACAACGCGGTTGATGTAGTTGTACGTCTTCACGATCCGACTGATCCAAGCACCGAACATACGGCACCTCCGAGTTCAGCACACGTTCAGCTCGATGATGATCCCCGGGCTCCGATCCAGCAAAGCTTCGGGGATGAGTTCCGTCAGCACGACGGCGTGGTGATGATGATGATGTTCTACCGGCGCAGGGCTTCGCCTAAACTCCGCGACGATATGACCGAGGTGGAATATGGTGGAGGGGGGCACCGCACACGGCTAAGGAACGATCCGTAGATCAATTTGTGTGTCATGGGGTGCCTCCCTGCCCCCGTATATAAAGGAGCAAGGGGGGAGGTGGCCGGCCCTAGGAGGGGGCGCGCCAAGTGTGGAGTCCTACTAGGACTCCCTAGTCCTAGTAGGATTCCACCTCCCTTGTTGGAGTAGGAGAAGGGGAAAGAGGGGGAGAGGAGGAAGGAAAAAGGGGGCCGCACCCCTTGTCCAATTCGGACCAGAGGGGGGCTGCGCGCCTCCTTCCTTTCGGCCTCTCTCCTCTATTCCCGTATGGCCCAATAATGCCCATATACTCCCTGGCGAATTCCCGTAACTCTCCGGTACTTCGAAAAATACCCGAATCACTCGGAACCTTTCCGAACTCCGAATATAGTCGTCCAATATATCGATCTTTACGTCTCGACCATTTCGAGACTCCTCGTCATGTCCCCGATCTCATCCGGGACTCCTGACTCCTTCGGTACATCAAAACTCATAAACTCATAATATAACTGTCATCGAAACCTTAAGCGTGCGGACCCTACGGGTTCGAGAACAATGTAGACATGACCTAGAACTATTCTCGGTCAATAACCAATAGCGGAACCTGGATGCTCATATTGGCTCCCACATATTCTACGAAGATCTTTATCGGTCAAACCGCATAACAACATACGTTGTTCCCTTTGTCATCGGTATGTTACTTGCCCGAGATTCGATCGTCGGTATCCAATACCTAGTTCAATCTCGTTACCGGCAAGTCTCTTTACTCGTTACGTAATGCATCATCCCGCAACTAACTCATTAGTCACATTGCTTGCAAGGCTTATAGTGATGTGCATTACCGAGAGGGCCCAGAGATACCTCTCCGACAATCGGAGTGACAAAACCTAATCTCGAAATACGCCAACCCAACATGTACCTTTGGAGACACCTGTAGTACTCCTTTATAATCACCCAGTTATGTTGTGACGTTTGGTAGCACCCAAAGTGTTTCTCCGGTAAACGGGAGTTGCATAATCTCATAGTTACAGGAACATGTATAAGTCATGAAGAAAGCAATAGCAACATACTAAACGATCAAGTGCTAGGCTAACGGAATGGGTCATGTCAATCACATCATTCTTCTAATGATGTGATCCCATTAATCAAATGACAACACATGTCTATGGTTAGGAAACATAACCATCTTTGATTAATGAGCTAGTCAAGTAGAGGCATACTAGTGACTATATGTTTGTCTATGTATTCACACATGTATCATGTTTCCGGTTAATACAATTCTAGCATGAATAATAAACATTTATCATGATATAAGGAAATAAACAATAACTTTATTATTGCCTCTAGGGCATATTTCCTTCACCTGCCCCCCGGGCATGCCCTCCACCCTCGTGGGCCTCTCGCAGCTCCACCGACCTACTTCTTCCTCCTATATATATATCCATATACCCTGAAAACATCCAGGAACACCATGAAACCCTATTTCCACCGCCGCAACCTTATGTAGCAGCGAGATCCCATCTTGGGGCCTTTTCCGGCGCTCCGTCGGAGAGGGAATCGATCACGGAGGGCTTCTACATCAACACCATAGCCTCTCCGATGATGTGTGAGTAGTTTACCACAGACCTTCGGTTCCATAGTTATTAGCTAGATGTCTTCTTCTCTCTCTTTGGATCTCAATACAAAGTTCTCCTCGATCTTCTTGGAGATCTATTTGATGTAACTCTTTTTGCGGTGTGTTTGTCGAGATCCGATGAATTGTGGGTTTATGATCAAGATTATCTATGAACAATATTTGAATCTCCTCTGAATTCTTTTATGTATGATTTAATATCTTTGCAAATCTCTTCGAATTATCAGTTTGGTTTGGCCTACTAGATTGATCTTTCTTGCAATGGGAGAAGTGCTTAGGTTTGGGTTCAATCTTGCGTTGCTCGATCCCAGTGACAGAAAGAGAAACGACATGTATTGTATTGTTTTCATCGAGGATAAAAAGATGGGGTTTATATCATATTGCTTGAGTTTATCCCTCTACATCATGTCATCTTGCCTAATGTGTTACTCTGTTCTTATGAACTTAATACTCTAGATGCATGCTGGATAGCGGTTGATGTATGGAGTAATAGTAGTAGATGCAGAATCATTTCGGTCTACTTGTCGCAGACGTGATGCCTATATACATGATCATGCCTAGATATTCTCATAAATATGCACTTTTCTATCAATTTCTCGACAGTAATTTGTTCACCCACCGTAATACTTATGCTATCTTGAGAGAAGCCACTAGTGAAACCTATGCCCCCCGGGTCTATTCTCAATCATATAAGTTTCCAATCTATTTTACTTTGCAATCTTTACTTTGAATCTTTATCATAAAAATACCAAAAATATTTATCTTATTATCTCTATCAGATCTCACTTTTGCAAGTGGTCGTGAAGGGATTGACAACCCCTTTATCGCGTTGGTTGCAAGGTTCTTATTTGTTTGTGTAGGTACGAGGCGACTTGTGTGTAGTCTCCTACTGGATTGATACCTTGGTTCTCAAAACTGAGGGAAATACTTACGCTAGTTTGCTGCATCACCCTTTCCTCTTCAAGGGAAAAACCAACGTAGTGCTCAAGAGGTAGCAAGAAGGATTTCTGGCGCCGTTGCCGGGGACATCTACGCCAAGTCAAGTCAAGTCAAGACATACCAAGTACCCATCACAAACTCTTATCCCTCGCATTACATTATTTGCCATTTGCCTCTCGTTTTCCTCTCTCCCACTTCACCTTTGCCATTTTATTCGCCCTCTTTTTCTGTTCGCCTCTTTTTCGCTTGCTCCTTGTGTGCCTGTGTGTTGGATTGTTTGTCACGATGGCTCAAGACAATACTAAATTATGTGACTTTTCCAATACCAACAACAATGATTTCCTTAGCACTCCGATTGCTCCTATTGCCGATGCTGAATCTTGTGAAATTAATGCTTCCTTGTTGAATCTTGTCATGAAAGATCAATTCTCTGGCCTTCCTAGTGAAGATGCCGCTACACATCTAAACAACTTTGTGGATTTGTGTGACATGCAAAAGAATAAAGACGTGGATAATGATATTGTTAAATTGAAGCTATTTCCGTTTTCGCTTAGAGATCGTGCTAAAACTTGGTTTTTGTCTTTGCCCAAAAATAGTATTGATTCATGGAATAAGTGCAAAGATGCTTTTATCTCTAAGTATTTTCCTCCCGCTAAGATCATCTCTCTTAGAAACGATATTATGAATTTTAAGCAACTTGATCATGAACATTTTGCACAAGCTTGGGAGAGGATGATATTAATGCTACGTAATTTCCCTACACACGGTTTGAATTTATGGATAATTATACAAAAAAATTATGGCGGATTGAATTTTGCTTCTAGAAATCTTTTAGATTCGGCTGCGGGAGTCACTTTTATGGAAATCACTTTAGGATAAGCTACTAAACTCCTAGATAATATTATGGTTAATTATTCTCAATGGCACACCGAAAGATCTACTAGTAAAAAGGTTCATGCAATAAAAGAGATTAATGTTTTAAGCGGAAAGATGGACGAACTTATGAAATTGTTTGCTAATAAGAGTGTTTCTTCTGATCCTAATGACGTTTCCTAGTAGTTCCTCTAATAATTATGATAATTCCTACAACAACTCTTATGGAAATGTTAATAAGATGCCCTCTGATTTTGAGACTAGTGTTAAATAATTTATGATTACGCAAAAGAATTTCAATGCTTTGCTTGAAGAAAAATTGCCTAAGATTGATGAGTTGGCTAGGAACGTGAATAGAATTTCCCTTGATGTTAATTCTTTGAAACTTAGATCTATTCCACCTAAGCATGATATGAATGAGTCTCTCAAAGCTATCCATTGATGAGTGCAAAGAAAGAACCGCTAGGATGCGTGCTAAAAAAGATTGCTTTGTGAAAGCGTGTTTTTCTAGTTTTCATGATAATAAGGATGAAGATCTAAAAGTGATTGATGTGTCTCCTATTAAATCTTTGTTTTGCAATATAAATCTTGATAATGATGGGACTGGAGATGAGTCAACTTTAGTTAGAAGGCGTCCCACGGAGTTTTTAGATCTTGATGCAAAAATTGGTAAAAGTGGGATTGAAGAGGTCAAAACTTTACCTATCAATGAACCCACTATTTTTGATTTCAAGGAATTTAATTATGGTAATTGTTCTTTAATAGATTGTATTTCCTTGTCGCAATCCGTGCTAAATTCTCCTCCTGCTTATAGTCAAAATAAATCTTTACTAAACATATCGTTGATGCTTTAATGCAATCTTATGAGGAAAAGCTTGAATTAGAAGTTTCTATTCCTAGAAAACTTTATGATGAATGGGAACCTACTATTAAAATTAAAATTAAAGATCATGAATGCTATGCTTTGTGTGATTTGGGTGCTAGTGTTTGCACGATTCCAAAAACTTTCTGTGATGTGTTAGGTTTCCGTGAATTTGATGATTGTTCTTTAAACTTGCATCTTGCATATTCCACCATTAAGAAACCTATGGGAAGAATTAATGATGTTATTATTGTTGCAAATAGGAATTATGTGCCTATAGATTTCATTGTTCTTGACATAGATTGCAATCCTACATGTCCTATTATTCTTGGTAGACCTTTCCTTAGAACGATTGGTGTAATTATTGATATAAAAGAAGGGAATATTAGATTCTAATTTCCATTAAGGAAAGGCATGGAACACTTTCCTAGAAAGAAAATTAAAGTACCTTATGAATCTATTATGAGAGCCACTTATGGATTGCATAACAAAGATGATGATACCTAGATCTATTCTTGCCTTTATGCCTAGCTAGGGGCGTTAAATGATAGCGCTTGTTGGGAGGCAACCCAATTTTATTTTTGTTCCTTGCTTTTTGGTTCTGTTTATCAATAAATATTTCATCTAGCCTCTGGTTAGATGTGGTTTTATATTTTAGTTAGTGTTTGTGCCAAGTAAAACCTATAGGATCTTCTTGGATGATAGTTATTTGATCTTGCTGAAAAAGTCAGAAACTTTCTGCTCACGAAAACAATTGTTAAAATCACCAGAACATGATAAAATACTGACTCCAATTGCAGTAGATCAATAAACAAATTATATACGTCGTTCTTGTTTGGTAGATTTGTATGAGTTACAGAAGTTTGCGTTAGATACAGATTACTACAGACTGTTCTGTTTTTGACAGATTGTGTTTTTTGTGTGTTGTTTGCTTATTTTGATGAATATATGGCTAGTATCGGAGGTTATGAACCATAAGGAAGTTGGAGTGCAGTAGGTTTAACACCAATATAAATAAAGAATGAGTTCATTATAGTACCTTAAGTGGTGGTTTGTTTTATTTCGCTAACGGAGCTCATGAGATTTTTTGTTGAGTTTTGTGTTGTGAAGTTGTCAAGTTTTGGGTAAAGATTTGATGGATTATGGAATAAGGAGTGGCAAGAGCCCAAGCTTGGGGATGCCCAAGGCACCCCAAGGTAAAATTCAAGGACAACCAAAAGCCTAAGCTTGGGGATGCCCCGGAAGGCATCCCCTCTTTCGTCTTTGTCCATCGGTAACTTTACTTGATGCTATATTTTTATTCACCACATGATATGTGTTTTGCTTGGAGCGTCTTCTATGATTTGAGTCTTTGCTTTTTAGTTACCACAATCATCCTTGTTGTACACACCTTTTGGGAGAGACACACATGAATCAGAATTTATTAGAATACTCTATGTGCTTCACTTATATCTTTTGAGCTAGATAATTTTGCTCTAGTGCTTCGCTTATATCCTTTTAGAGCACGGTGGTGGTTTTATTTTATAGAAATTGTTGATCTCTCATACTTCACTTATATTATTTTGAGAGTCCTTTAGAACATCATGGTAATTTGCTTTGGCTATAAAATTAGTCCTAATATAATAGGCATCCAATTTGGATATAATAAAAACTTTCACAAAAAGTGCATTGAATACTATGAGAAGTTTGATACTTTATGATTGTTTTGAGATATGGAGATGTTAATATTAGAGTCATGCTAGTTGAGTAGTTGTGAATTTGAGAAATACTTGTGTTGAAGTTTGCAAGTCCCGTAGCATGCATGTATGGTAAACGTTGTGTAACAAATTTGAAGCATGAGGTGTTCTTTGATTGTCATCCTTATGAGTGGCGGTCGGGGACGAGCGATGGTATTTTCCTACCAATCTACCCCCCTAGGAGCATGCGCGTAATGCTTGGTTTTTGATGACTTGTAGATTTTTGCAATAAGTATGTGAGTTCTTTATGACTAATGTTGATTCCATGGATTATACGCACTCTCACCTTTCCATCATTGCTAGCCTCTTCGGTACCGTGCATTACCCTTTCTCACCTTGAGAGTTGGTGCAAACTTCGCCAGTGCATCCAACCACCGTGATATGATACGCTCTATCACACATAAACCTCCTTATATCTTCCTCAAAATAACCACCATACCTACCTATTATGGCATTTCCATAGCCATTCCGAGATATATTGCCATGCAACTTTCCACCGTTTCATTTATTATGAAACGCTTCATCATTGTCATATTGTCTTGCATGATCATGTAGTTGACATCATATTTGTGGCAAAGCCACCATGCATAATTTATCATACATGTCACTCTTGATTCATTGCCCATCCCGGTACACCACCGGAGGCATTCATATAGAGTCATTTTGTTCTAGTATCGAGTTGTAACCATTGAGTTGTAAATAAATAGAAGTGTGATGATCATCATAAATAGAGCATTGTCCCCCCCAAAAAAGAAAGTCCCAAAAAAGAGAAAAGAAATAAAAAGGGACAATGCTACTATCCTTTTTTCCACACTTGTGCTTCAAAGTAGCACCATGATCTTTATGATAGAGAGTCTCTTGTTTTATCACTTTCATGTACTAGTGGGAATTTTTCATTATAGAACTTGGCTTGTATATTCCAACAATGGGCTTCCTCAAATGCCCTAGGTCTTCGTGAGCAAGCAAGTTGGATGCACGCCCACTTAGTTTCTTTTGTTGAGCTTTCATACATTTATAGCTCTAGTGCATCCATTGCATGGCAATCCCTGCTCCTTGCATTGACATCAATTGATGGGCATCTCCCTAGCCCGTTGATTAGCCACGTCAATGTGAGACTTTCTCCTTTTTTGTCTTCTCCACATAACCCCCATCATTATATTCTATTCCACCCATAGTGCTATATCCATGGCTCACGCTCATGTACTGTGTGAAGATCGAAAAAGGTTGAGATTACTAAAGTATGAAACAATTGCTTGTCTTGTCATCGGGGTTGTGCATGATGAGAGCATTCTTGTGTGACGAAAATGGAGCATGACCAAACTATATGATTTTGTAGGGATGAACTTTCTTTGACCATGTTATTTTGAGAAGACATAATTGCTTAGTTAGTATACTTGAAGTATTATTATTTTTATGTCAATATTAAACTTTTGTCTTGAATCTTTCGGATCTGAACATTCATGCCACAATAAAGAAAATTACATTGAAAATTATGCTAGGTAGCATTCCACATAAAAAATTCTGTTTTTATCATTTACCTACTCGAGGACGAGCAGGAATTAAGCTTGGGGATGCTTGATACGTCTCCAACGTATCTATAATTTTTTATTGTTCCATGATATTATATTATCTGTTTTGGATGTTTAATGGGCTTTGTTATACACTTCTATATTATTTTTGAGACTAACCTATTAACCGAAGGCCCAGTGCAAATTGCTGTTTTTTGCCTATTTCAGTGTTTCGCAAAAAAGGAATATCAAACGGAGTCAAACGGAATGAAACCTTCGGGAGAGTTATTTTTGGAACAAACGTGATCCAGGGGACTTGGAGTGGACGTCAAGAAAGAAACAATGAGGCCACGAGGAAGGGAGGCACGCCTGCCCCCCTGGGCCCGCCCCCACCCTCGTGGGCCCCTCGCAGCTCCACCAACCTACTTCTTCCTCCTATATATATATATCCATATACCTCGAAAACATCCAGGAACACCACGAAACCCTATTTCCACCGCCGCAACCTTCTGTACCCGTGAGATCCCATCTTGGGGCCTTTTTCGGTGCTCCGTCAAAGGGGAATCGATCACGGAGGGCTTCTACATTAACACCATAGCCTCTCTGATGATGTGTGAGTAGTTTACCACAGACCTTCGGGTCCATATTTATTAGCTAGATGGCTTCTTCTCTCTCTTTGGATCTCAATACAAAGTTCTCCTCGATCTTCTTGGAGATCTATTCGATGTAACTCTTTTTGCGGTGTGTTTGTCGAGATCCGTTGAATTGTGGGTTTACGATCAAGATTATCTATGAACAATATTTGAATCTCCTCTGAATTCTTTTATGTATGATTTAATATCTTTGCAAGTCTCTCCGAATTATCAGCTTGGTTTGGCCTACTAGATTGATCTTTCTTGCAATGGGAGAAGTGCTTAGCTTTGGGTTCAATCTTGCGTTGCTCGATCCCAGTGACAGAAAGGGAAACGACACGTATTGTATTGTTGCCATCGAGGATAAAAAGATGGGGCTTATATCATATTGCTTGAGTTTATCCCTCTACATCATGTCATCTTGCCTAATGTGTTAATCTGTTCTTATGAACTTAATACTCTAGATGCATGCTGGATAGCGGTCGATGTGTGAGTAATAGTAGTAGATGCAGAATCATTTCGGTCTACTTGTCGCGGACGTGATGCCTATATACATGATCATGCCTAGATATTCTCATAACTATGCACTTTTCTATCAATTGCTCGACAGTAATTTGTTCACCCGCCGTAATACTTATGCTATCTTGAGAGAAGCCACTAGTGAAACATATGGCCCCCGGGTCTATTCTCCATCATATAAGTTTCCAATCTATTTTACTTTGCAATCTTTACTTTCAATCTTTATCATAAAAAATACCAAAAATATTTATCTTATTATCTCTATCAGATCTCACTTTTGCAAGTGGCCGTGAAGGGATTGACAACCCCTTTATCGCGTTGGTTGCAAGGTTCTTATTTGTTTGTGTATGTACGAGGCGACTTGCGTGTAGTCTCCTACTGGATTGATAGCTTGGTTCTCAAAACTGAGGGAAATACTTACGCTACTTTGCTGCATCTGTTGGGGAACGTAGCAGAAATTCAAAATTTTCTATGCATCACCAAGATCAATCTATGGAGATTCTAGCAACAAGAGAGAGAGGGAGAGCATCTTCATACCCTTTAAGATCATGATGCGGAAGCGTTACAAGAACGCGGTTGATGGAGTTGTACTCGCAGCGATTCAAATCGCGGAAGATCCGATCTAGCACCGAACGTACGGCGCCTCCGCGTTCAACACACGTACAACCCGGGGATGTCTCCTCCTTCTTGATCCAGCAAGGGGAGAGGAGAAGTTGAGGGAGAACTTCGACAGAACGACGGCATGGTGGTGGTGGAGCTCGTGGTATTCCTGCAGGGCTTCGCCAAGCACTACGGAGTAGGAGGAAGAGTTGGAGGAGGGAGGGGCTGGGCCAAAAATCAAGGGTGCTGCAGCCCTCCCACCCCATCTCTATTTATAGGGTGAAGGGGAGAGGGGGCCGACCCCTCTAGATCCCATCTAGAGGGGGGGGGGGGCAGGAGGGGAAGACTTGCCCCCCAAGCAAGGTGGAGGCGCCCCCTCCCCTAGGGTTTCTAACCCTAGGCGCCTTGGGCCCTTGGGGAGGGGTGCACCAGCCCACTAGGGGCTGGTTCCCTCCCATATTCAGCCCATTAAGCCCCCGGGGCAGGTGGCCCCACCCAGTGGACCTCCGGACACCTTTCGGTGGTCCCGGTACAATACCAATAACCCCCGAAACCAATACTGAAACTGGACTTCCCATATATAAATCTTCACCTCTGGACCATTCCGGAACTCCTCGTGACGTCCGGGATCTCATCCGGGACTCCGAACAACATTCGGTAACCACATACTAATTCCCATAACAACTCAAGCATCACCGAACCTTAAGTGTGTAGACCCTACGGGTTCGGGAATCATGCAGACATGACCGAGACATCTCTCCGGCCAATAACCAATAGCGGGATCTGGATACCCATGTTGGCTCCCACATGTTCCACGATGATCTCATCGCATGAACCACGATGTCAAGGATTCAAGCAATCCCATATACAATTCCCTTTGTCAATCGGTACGTTACTTGCCCAAGATTCGATCGTCGGTATCCCAATACCTCGTTCAATCTCGTTACCGGCAAGTCACTTTACTCATTTCGTAATGCATGATCCCGTGACTAACTACTTAGTCACATTGAGCTCATTATGATGATGCATTACCGAGTGGGCCCAGAGATACCTCTCCGTCATACGGAGTGACAAATCCTAGTCTCGATTCGTGCCAACCCAACAGACGCTTTCGGAGATACCTGTAGTGCACCTTTAGAGCCACCCAGTTACATTGTGACGTTTGGTACACCCAAGGCATTCCTACGGTATCCGGGAGTTGCACAATCTCATGGTCTAAGGAAATGATACTTGACATTAGAAAAACTTTTAGCAAATGAACTACATGATCTTGTGCTATGCTTAGGATTGGGTCTTGTCCATCACATCATTCTCCTAATGATGTGATCCCGTTATCAATGACATCCAATGTCCATGGTCAGGAAACCATAACCATCTATTGATCAACGAGCTAGTCAACTAGAGGCTCACTAGGGACATGTTGTGGTCTATGTATTCACACATGTATTACGGTTTCCAGTTAATACAATTATAGCATGAACAATAGACAATTATCATGAACAAGGAAATATAATAATAACCATTTTATTATTGCCTCTAGGGCATATTTCCAACAGTCTCCCACTTGCACTAAAGTCAATAATCTAGTTCACATCACTATGTGATTGTAATGATTCCAACACCCATTGGGTTTGATCATATCTCGCTTGTGAGAGAGGTTATTAGTCAACGGGTCTGAATCTTTTAGATCCGTGTGTGCTTTACAAATCTCTATGTTATCTCCTAGATGCAGCTACCACGCGCTATTTGGAACTATTCCAAATAACTACTCTACTATACGAATCCGGTTTACTACTTAGAGTCATCCAGATTAGTGTCAAAGTTTGCAACGGCGTAACCCTTTACGATGAACTCTTTTACCACCTCCATTATCGAGAAAATTCCTTCGTCCACTAGTTACTAAGGATAACCTTGACCGCTATGCTGTGATCCATTCCTGGATCACACTTGTAACCCTTGACTGACTCATGGCAAGGCACACTTTAGGTGCGGCACACATCATAGCATATTGTGGAGCCTACGTCTTAAGCATAGGGGACGACCTTCGTCCTTTCTCTCTCTTCTGCCGTGGTCAGGTCTTGAGTCTTACTCAATACTCACACCTTACAGCCAAGAACTCCTTCTTTGTCGATCTATTTTGAACTCCTTCAAAATCTTCTCACGGTATGTGTTCATTTGAAAGTACTATTAAGCGTTTTGATCTATCCTTATAGATCTTGATGCTCAATGTTCAAGTAGCTTAATCCAGGTTTTCTATTGAAAATCACTTTTGAAATAACCCTATATGCTTTCCGGAAATTCTACATCATTTCTGATCAACAATATGTCAACAACATATACTCATCAGAAATTGTATAGTGCTCCCACTCACTTCTTTGGACATACAAGTTTCTCATAAACTTTGTATAAACCCAAAATCTTTGATCATCTCATCAAAGCGTATATTCCAACTCCGAGATGCTTACTCCAGTCCTTAAAGGATTGCTGGAGCTTTGCATACTTGTTAGCATCTTTTAGGATTGACAAAACCTTCTGGTTGTATCACATACAACCTTTCCTCAAGAAGATCATTGAGGAAACAATGTTTTGACATCCTATCTGCAAGATTTCATAAATAATGTAGGAACTGCTAATATAATTTCAACAGACTCTTAGCATCGCTACGAGTGAAAAAGTCTCATCGTAGTCAACTCCTTGAACTCGTCAGAAAACATCTTAGCGACAAGTCGAGCTTCCTTAATGGTGACACTTACCATCATTGTCCGTCTTCCTTTTAAAATCCATCTGTACCCAACAGCCTTATGACCATCAAGTAGTTCTTCCAAAGTCTATACTTTGTTTTCATACATGGATCCTCTCGAATTTCATGGCCTCGAGCCATTCGTTGGAATCCGGGCCCACCATCGCTTCTCCATAGCTCATAGGTTCATTGTTGTCTAGCAACATGACCTCTAAGACAGGAGTATGCACCACTCTGAAGTAGTACGCATCCTTGTCGACCTTCGAGGTTTGGTAGTGACTTGATTCGAAGTTTCATGATCACTAGAATAAGCTTCCACTTCAATTGGTGTAGGCGCCACAGGAACAACTTCCTGTGCCCTGCTACACACTAGTTGAAGTGATGGTTCAATAACCTCATCAAGTCTCCACCATCCTCCCACTCAATTCTTTCAAGAGAAACTTTTCCTCGAGAAAGGACCCGTTTCTGGAAACAATCACTTTTGCTTCCGGATCTGAAATAGGAGGTATACCCAACTGTTTTGGGTGTCCTATGAAGATGCATTTATCCGCTTTGGGTTCGAGCTTATCAGGCAAAACTTTTCACATAAGCATTGCAGCCCCAAACTTTTAAGAAACGACAACTTAGGTTTCTCTAAACCATAGTTCATACGGTGTCATCTCAACGGAATTACGTGGTGCCCTATTAAAGTGAATGTGGTTGTCTCTAATGCCTAACCCATAAACGATAGTGGTAATTCGATAAGAGACATCCTAGTATACACCATATCCAATAGGGTGCAGTTATGATGTTCAGACACACCATCACACTATGGTGTTCCATGCGGTATTAGTTGTGAAATAATTTCCACAATGTCTTAATTGTGTGCCAAACTCGTAACTCAGATATTTATCTCTATGATCATATCATAGACATTTTATCCTCTTGTCACGATGATCTTCAACTTCACTCTAAAATTACTTGAACCTTCCAATAATTCAGACTTTTGTTTCATCAAGTAAATATACTCAACATCTACTCAAATCATCTGTGAAGTAAGAACATAATGATATTCACTGCGTGCCTCAGCACTCATTGGATTGCACACATCAAATGTATTACTTCCAACAAGTTTCTCTCTTGTTCCATCTCACTGAATACGAGGCCTTTCAGTCATCTTGCCCATGTGGTATGATTTGCATGTCTCAAGTGATTCAAAATCAAGTGAGTCCAAATGATCCATCTGTATGGAGTTTCTTCATGCATATATACCAATAGACATGGTTCGCATGTCTCAATCTTTTCAAAAACGAGTGATTCCAAAGATCCGTCAAACATGGAGCTTCTTCATGCATTTTATACCAATATGACTCAAGTGGCAGTGCCACAAGTATGTGGTACTATCATTACTATCTTATATCTTTTGGCATGAACATGTGTATCACTACGATCGAGATTCAGTAAACCATTCATTTTAGGTGCAAGACCATTGAAGGTATTATTCAAATAAACAGAGTAACCATTATTCTCCTTAAATGAATAACCATATTGCGATAAACATAATCCAATCATGTCTATGCTCAATGCAAACACCAAATAACAATTATTTAGGTTTAACACCAATCTTGATGGTAGAGGGAGCATGCGATGCTTGATCACATCAACCTTGGAAACACTTCCAACACATATCGTCATCTCACCTTTAGCTAGTCTCCATTTGTTCCTAAGCTTTTTATTTCGAGTTACTAACACTTAGCAACCGAACCGGTATCCAATACCCTGGTGCTACTAGGAGTACAAGTAAAGTACACATTTTTTTTGACTATGAACTGTGGGAAAACCCCCACAGCATATCAAAACTTTATTAAAGCCAGACAACAGTTACAACAACATGATTACAAGAGGTAACCGAAAGGAAAGGAGAAAAAACAAAATAAAATAAAAGGCGAAAACTTAAGGTGGCAAGAAAGAGATCCACTTGAGTAACTCATCCTTGTATCCAGATTTGATTCGATGCTGCATCAGAGTAATGTCATGCTTGAAAGCTCCTCTCCATTTGTTGAAACTTGCCCTCTCACCTCTGAACACTGTGGCATTTCTGATTATCCAGATATTCCAGCAGGCAATAAATACTACTTCACTGAAAAAGGGCTTATCAAAATTTCTCCTTGCCTGGATGACTAGGTCAGACATTGAAGTTCCAGCCGACCAATCAATCTGCAAATAATTCCAAACTCTGACACTGAAATTGCAGTTGAAGAAGAGATGGTCTCTGGTTTCTCTCGCTTGAAGGGGGCATAGCCTGCAAGTAACACCATCATCCATGTGCCAGTGCCTTCTATCAACCATATCCTTAGTGTTGAGTCTATCCATGATGAGCATCCATGCAAAAACCTTGATCTTGATAGTGCAAGAGGATTTCCAGATCCAGCACAGCAAGTGGTTAAACGTTTCATTCTGAAAAACATGACCATAGAACAGCTTAGGTTTGTAAACCTTTGAAGAGCCCTGCCAGAACCATAAATCCTTACAAGCGTCATCTCTTGTATGGGAGACCAACATACTTCTTATCAAGTTTAGCTCATCAAAAGCTTGAGCAGACAAAGGTAAGTGAAAGTGTTGGTACAAGTCAATTGAATCGAAGATGGCCTTAACAGAAATCCATGGATCCTTGGCAAAAGAGAATAATCTTGGGAATCTAGACTGCAAGCTAGAAACTTCATTGCCAAGATTCCAGTTATCAGACCAAAAGAGAGCAGTGTCCCCAGCATTGACCTGCACCCAGGAGCAGTCCCTAAAATTCTGCAAGATCTTACAAATATCCTTCCACCAAAAAGAGCCACAAGAAGTTGTTCCCTGGGGCATGCCATCATGATAATATGAGTCCCAAATTAAGGACACCCAAGGTAGGTCTTTCCTGTTGAGAAAGTTACTAGCATGCTTGAGAAGCAAAGCCACGTTTTGAACACCCAGGTTCAAAATACCAAGACCACCCTTGTTTTTTGGTCTGCAAATCAAATCCCAAGCAGCAAGAGATGGAGCAGGCTCCTCCCTATTTTTTCTCCACAGACATTGCCTTTGAATTCTTTCCAACTGCCTTAGGATTCCAGCAGGAACAGCCAGGCTGCCCATAAAGAAGATTGGCATGGAAGACAAGGCAGAATTTAAGAACTGCAGCCTCTCACCTTGATTAAGGAAGGAGGAGCTGGCAGTCATTCTCCTCTCCATACAATCCACAAGAGGCATAAAGTCCACCATCTTTGGCCTTGTAGTACCCACAGGCAGACCAAGGTAAGTAAAAGGCATCTTTCCAATTTGGCATCCAAAAGCAGAAGCAAGCTCAGACATGACTTCATTTTCAACATTTATAGGAATGATAAAAGATTTATGATAGTTGACATCAAGGCCTGTGGACTGAGAGAACACCAACAACATATCCTTCAGTGCTAGAAGTTGTTGCCTGTCAGCAGGCAGGATGATCAGAGTATCATCGGCATATTGAATGATAGGGTAGTCTTGATCATGGCAGGGAATAGGTAATTTTAGGACCCCCTTGCTGAACATATCATTGATCACTGTTTGCAGAAGATCAGCAGCTATTACAAAGAGAAGAGGAGAAACAGGGTCCCCCTGTCTAACTCCTTTTTTGCAAACAAACTTCCTCCCAGGCACACCATTCAAAAGGACAGAAGAAGTACCAGTGGCAAGTAACTGCTTCATCCATAGTATCCACTTTTCATTAAAACCTTTGTGCCTTAGAATTTGGAAGATAGCTTCATGCTCAATAGAGTCAAAAGCCTTCTCAAAGTCCAATTTGAGGATCACAATTGGCCTCTTTGACTGATGGCATTGATGCAGATACTCAAAGGTCCAACCAATGCAATCCTGAATTGTTCTGCTCTTAATGAAACCATACTGATTCTTGTGAATGCATTTCATAATTATCCTCTGAAACCTATTGGAAACCATCTTAGAAAGGAACTTCAGACCCATGCTTGTTAGAGAAATAGGCCTATAATCCCCCACTTCCTCCGGTGATAGTTTCTTGGGTATCAGAGTAATGAAAGAGCTATTAATGTTGTCCAGTACTGCAGTCCCCTCATGAAAAGCATGAGCCAGTTCATAGAAATCAGCTGATATGATGTGCCAGCACCTCTTGAAAAATAGACCATTAAAACCATCAGGTCCAGGTGCTTTATCCACAGGCATGTGTTTGACCACATCATCCATTTCCTCTTTCTCAAAAGGCTTAGTAAGCAAATCCAGGCCATCCACTGGAATTATTAAAGATGCTAAATCAAAACCCATTGCAATCCCTCTAGAAGTGCCCATTCTGTTCTTGAAGCAGCTCCAAATAATTCCAGCCATTTGATCATGGTCAGAGACCACAGAACCATCAGGTAATTTAAGACTAGCAATTGAATTTCTCCTGTGCCTCTCAGTGGCCATGGCATGAAAAAACTTGGTGTTTTCACCCCCAACCTTAATATACCTGATAGTGCATCTCTTTTTCCAGTACATGCAGTGCAGGTGCAAAAGCTTTTCCAAATGAGCCTTCACAATTTTCCTGAAATTGAACTCCTGTCTAAACAAGGGCCTCCATTCCTCCAACTCATCTAAAAGGAAGACTACATGATTACACTTGCTAATCAACAATTTTAACTTGGAAACATTCATTTGCCATCTCTTAAGGCACATTCTTAGATGCTTAAACTTGTCAGCAATCTTAGCAGTAATGTGAGTCTTCCTAGATGAGGTTAGCCAAGATGATTCCACACACTCCATAAAGCCCTCTAGTTCCAACCAATAGTTTTCAAATCTAAAGAGATTTGATTTAGGAATGGTTGTCTTGATTGAAACTAAACAAGGGATATGGTCAGAGGCAGTCCTGGCCAGAGGCAATACTTCAGTCATCGGATAGTCAGTGATCCAATCTACTGAGGTGAAGAACCAGTCTAACTGCTCCAGAAGAGGGATGTCCTGCATATTAGACCAAGTGTATGATCTACCTTTAATTGGCAATTCAAGAAGTCCCAAATGTCCAATAACCTCATTGAAGATGAACATATCATTTATGTCCCCACCAGGTAAGTTTCTATTGTCCACAGACCTAAGGAAATTGAAGTCACCAAGCAATAACCAGTGCTCATCAATAGGGATACAGAGATTATATAGCCAGTTTATAAAATTGTCCCTTGCTTCCCCCTGACAGGGACCATATACAACAACCAAGGTCCAACTTTCATTATTCTGCCTGGAGGTAAACTTAATCACAACAGCAAATTGCTGAACTTCAATTAGATTTCCAATAAAAACATTTGAATTCCAAACCACAAGAATACCACCAGAAGCCCCTATTGAAGGGGAGCAAGCAAAAGAGTCAAATCTCTTAGGGCAGAAACTTTTGATTGATCTGGAATCGAAAGATGAGCATTTAGTTTCCTGCAAGCAGACTATAGAGCATTGACATTCCTCAATTTTTTGTCTGACAGCTCGCTGCCTAGCTTCAGAGTTCAAACCTCTAACATTCCAGCACAACACATTCCAGTTTCTACATGAATTACTCATTAAGACATATACTAGGCAGCATAACCCATATGACACACAATGTCACATGTCCAAAATAACAGAACAAAGTTTGACCCACCACACAGACATAAGAGAGTTTATGACATAACTGGCATACATGAAACATAAGAGCGGCAAACTTAGGGGCCTGCCACACCCAAAAGTCCAGGAGCAGGTTAAACATCAGGATCGACGGAGGCAGAAGCAGGTGGGTCCACCATAAGTGCATCCACAGAGAGGAGAGTGGCATCAATTTCCAACTCTCTCCCTATTTCCTGAAGCCGCGCAATCGGAGTCGCCAGGGGGATTTCTTCAGAAGCCTGCTCTTCAGACTCATGGGCCGTGAAGGGCTTCGCTCTGGGCTTCTTCTTCTTGGGCTGTATAGCAAGCTCATGAAAAACGGGCTTGAAACCATCCCGCTTGACAGAACTCCTAGTGCAACGTCTGACGGCCGTATCAACAATTGGTGTTGGCGCCAAAGGTTGTCGTGGCCTTCTCGCAGTCACCACAGACACAGGAGGAACCACCTGATCAGGTGCAGAGTCAACAAACAAAGCTCTAGCGACCGGCCTGGCCACTTCCTGGTCCTTCCAAGTGAGACGAGGCAGATCCAGATCAGAGAAAGCGAAATCCCAGCTTCGCTTAGACAGAACAACAAGCGACAGAGGCTGCATTGGAACTGGCTTGGGGACAGAGAACACTATAGGAGCTTGTAGAAGACTTTCAAAAGATCTTCTCCAAATCATGTCAGGAGGTAGAGGAGGCCCATAAGGCACAACAGGCATAACCAATTCCTCCCTAATCACAGGAGGCTGATAGACCACAATGGCCCAATGATCAGGAGCAAACTCCTCATTGAATGGAGGAGTAACAGGGGCCTCAGGCTGCTCATCATCAAGAACTACAACAAGTGGCACATGGCCGTCAGTAGCAGAGCTTGGTTGTGCAGATAAATCTACCACCATGGACTCCTGGTCCTGCACAGGATCAGGGGCTACATTGTCATCCCAGTTCCCCCAGTTATCATCAGCTATCTCATTGACCACAGGTGCTGGTGGCACTGCATTCCATCCCAAAGCAGGAAAAGCAGGTAAGTTGAAAGGGGGCATCTCAGGGAATGGAACACCAGGCACCGGGTGCGGATTGCCATTGATGGGCATCCAATCCTCATCTTGAGGCATCTGCTCGGCAAAGTTTGCCCCCAAAATATATAGGGGAGCAGTCCAAGAAACTCTTGCACCTCCATAGGGTGCAAAATCCATAAACACCACATCACGTGGCACCAGAATGTCTTCAGGGAAGGAAGCAAACACCAGAGACCTGACCAAGTAAGGATCCTCGCTAACCCAATGATGAAACTTGCCAAAAGTGTTGACAGCAGCCCTGATACACTCTGTATTGCGAAGATCCAAAGGAATGCCCAGGAACATGAGAAGGCCCTGACGGAAACCCTGAATGCCGCGGAAATTTTCTCCCTCATCATGCTTCATAAAACGCACAAAGCGATCATTGCCCAGTGGCTGCGGCGGGAGCTGCAGCAGGTGGAAACGTACAGCAGCATCACGAAGCTCAAAAAGCCCCACAGAGCGAATCCATGGCTGAGCCGATCTGACTAAAACTCCATGCTCTTGCAACCACTGAACTACAGCCTCTCTAGCAGCACCTATCTCATCTGGCTGGGGGATAGGCATTACCTCAGCAAGCATAAACTCCTCATGGCGGCGCACAATTGGGGTATGCGGCGAAACGAAGGTTCTTGGAAGGCGATCTTCACCACCGTCGATGACATGGTGGCCCGCGGGGACGTAAAGCTGAGGATCCAGATGAAAGTTCGCCATCGGAACCGAGGGCTCGGCCTCGAACGACGGCGAGTGCAACGGCGGAGGAGGGGTTTCAGGCGGCGAGGCAGAGGGAGTCTTGGGGCCAGGGCTGATGGAACTGGACGAGGGAGTTAATGCGGAAGTGGAAGGGAGGTCCAAGTTTGGTAAAAGCGTTGTCAGAGAGATATTCTCGCAGCGCGCCTCGGAAGTCGTAGCGTTAGTGGATTTGGGTTGCCAAACAAGCCCCAAAACCTGTGCAAATTTGTTGCAATCCTTCCTGGTGTGACCCGACTTAAGGCATGAGATGCACCACAACTTGGACGTGCAGGAGGCTGCAAAGTGTCCCTTCCTCAAACACTTTTGACACGTGAGAACCTCATCAACCATATTAGAAATTAAATCCTCAAAATCATCCCTGGCTTGCTGAGAAGAAGGAATATCCAAATTATCCGCAGAAGAAGCCGGGCCAGCCCTGTCAGGCCCAACGGAGAGCAGCCCATGGCCCGTGGCACATGTTGGCACGTCCACATTCAAAGTACCCGAATTCCCGCCCGAGATAGACGGCGAGCGATCAGATAACGGCAGGAGATCTTGAACCGTACCAAACGAGATAGACGGCCTCGTCGACGTCCACCGGAGGCTCACCGGCGGTGCGGGATGGATGACAACTCTCTCATGTGGCGGGATAGAGTAACCAGCGTCTTCAGTAGTTTGAATACAATTTTCTGTAGCCGGATACCGATAACCTCGACAAGCATTATAATTTTGAAAGACCGCAAATGATAATTTCTTGCCAACAGAATTTGAGGATTTGAATGAAGATTTTGATGGCCTAGAATGCATGGCTAGAACCCCAAGAGCTGCACGCCGCTTAGAAGGACTAACGAGGATCCACTCAGCATCACATTCCAAATTCCAGATCTTAAACTCACGATTCCAATTTGGGCCCCCGTTACTCCAAAGATGAAAGTAACATTTGAAATGATCACAAGTAAAAGATCGAAGACTAATAATGATCATGGCAACTGCCTTGCAAGATACCTGAAAGCCAAATACCTTATCCTTGATCAAGAAAACCATAAGATCGATACCCGAGCCGCCAATTGCTGCCTCAAGAGCTGCCGCCACCGAATCTTCATTCAAACGGAAGGAATGACGTCCAAAAGAGACCACCATGGTAAAGATCTCCGAGTCCTCCATGGGATGCACCGAAAAGCCCGTAGATTGAAAAACCTTCTCAGCAAAAACCAAACCCTTGGAGAAGTCCAAGCCAAGGGTGGAACCATTATTGGAACCCATGAAAGATGGGTATGAACGAGTAGATCTCAAGACACCGGAGAGATCTAATGGAGGGAAACTATAATTTGGTGGCTAGGGGTGGAGATCGCCGGAGGTGGTGGAGATCGCCATGGAGGGGGTGGGGGTGGGCGGGCGGTCCGTAATCACCATGGTTACATCCAAAAATACACATTTAATATAATGTATATCCAATATACTTCTGTCAACCTTGCCAGCCTTCTCATCTCCCAAGTATCTAGGGTAGTTCTGCTTCAGTGACCGTTCCCCTCATTACAGAAGCACTTAGTCTCGGGTTTGGGTTCAACCTTGGGTTTGTTCACTAGAGCAGCAACTGATTTGCCGTTTCATGAAGTATCCCTTCTTGCCCTTGCCCTTCTTGAAGCTAATGGTTTTACTAACCATCAACAATTGATGCTCATACTTGACTTCTACTTTCGCGGTGTCAAACATCGCGAATAGCTCAAGGATCATCATATCTATCCCTGATATGTTATAGTTCATCACGAAGCTCTAGTAGCTTGGTGGCAGTGACTTTGGAGAACCATCACTATCTCATTTGGAAGATAACTCCCACTCGATTCAAGCGATTGTAGTACTCAGACAATCTGAGCACCTGCTCAACTGTTGAGCTTTTCTCCCTTAGTTTGCAGGCTTAAGAAACTTGTCGGAGGTCTCACACCTCTTGACGTGGGCACGAGCATGAAATCCCAATTTTAGCTCTTGGAACATCTCATATGTTCCGCGACGTTTTAAAATGTCTTCGGTGCCTCAATTCTAAACCGTTTAAGATTACGCGTTGAACTATCACGTAGTCATCAAAACGTGTATGTCAGATGTTCGCAACATGCACAAACGACGCTCGAGGTTCAATACACCGAGCGGTGCATTAAGGACATAAGCCTTCTGCGCAACAATGAGGATAATCCTCAGTTTACGGACCCAGTCCGCATAATTGCTACTATCAACTTTTAACTAAAATTTCTCTAGGAACATATCTTAAACAGTAGAACTAAAGCGCAAGTTACGACATAATTTGCAAAGTCCTTTTGACTATGTTCATGATAATTAAGTTCATCTAATTATTTAATGAACTCCCACTTAGATAGACATCCCTCTAGTCATCTAAGTGATACATGATCCGAGTCAACTAGGCCGTGTCCGATCATCACATGAGACAGACTAGTCATCATCGGTGAACATCTTCATGTTGATCGCATGTGCTATACGACTCATGTTCGACCTTTCGGTATCTTGTGTTCCAAGGCCATGTCTGTACATGCTAGGCTCGTCAAGTCAACCTAAGTGTTTTGCATGTGTAAATCTGGCTTAGACCCGTTGTATGCGAACGTTAGAATCTATCACACCCGATCATCACATGGTGCTTCGAAACAATGAACCTTCGCAATGATGCACAGTTAGGGGGAACACTTTCTTGAAATTTTATGAGGGATCATCTTATTTATGCTACCGTCGTTCTAAGCAAATAAGATGCAAAAACATGATAAACATCTCATGCAATCAAATAGTGACATGATATGGCCAATATCATTTTGCTCCTTTTGATCTCCATCTTCGGGGCGCCATGATCATCATCTCACCGGCATGACACCATGATCTCCATCATCATGATCTCCATCATCATGATCTCCATCATCGTGTCTTCATGAAGTTGTCTCGCCAACTATTACTTCTACTACTATGGCTAACGGTTTAGCAATGAAGTAAAGTAATTACATGGCGTTATTCAATGACACGCAGGTCTTACAATAAATTAAGACAACTCCTATGGCTCCTGCCGGTTGTCATACTCATCGACATGCAAGTCGTGATTCCTATTACAAGAACATGATCAATCTCATACATCACATATATATCATTCGTCACATCCTTTTGGCCATATCACATCACACGCCATATGCTGCAAAAACAAGTTAGACGTCTTCTAATTGTTGTTGCAAGTTTTTTTTACGTGGCTGCTATAGGTTTCTAGCAAGAACGTTTCTTACCTACGCCAAAAACCATAACGTGATATGCCAATTGCTATTTACCCTTCATAAGGACCCTTTTCATCGAATTTGATCCGACTAAAGTGGGAGAGACAGACACCCGCTAGCCACCTTATGCAACTAGTGCATGTCAGTCGGTGGAACCTGTCTCACGTAAGCGTACGTGGAAGGTCGGTCCGGGCCGCTTCATCCCACGATGCCGCCGAATCAAGATAAGATTAGTAGTGGCAAGTAAATTGACAAAATCGACGCCAACAACAACTTGTGTTCTACTCGTGCATAGAAACAACGCATAGACCTAGCGCATGATGCCACTGTTGGGGAACGTAGCAGAAATTCAAAATTTTCTACGCATCACCAAGATCAATCTATGGAGATTCTAGCAACAAGAGAGAGAGGGAGTGCATCTTCATACCCTTGAAGATCACGATGCGGAAGCGTTACAAGAACGTGGTTGATGGAGTCGTACTCGCGGCGATTCAAATCGCGGAAGATCCGATCTAGCACCGAACGTACGGTGCCTCCGCGTTCAACACACGTACAGCCCGGGGACGTCTCCTCCTTCTTGATCCAGCAAGGGGAGAGGAGAAGTTGAGGGAGAACTCCGACAGCATGACGGCATGGTGGTGGTGGAGCTCGTGGTATTCCTGCAGGGCTTCACCAAGCACTACGGAGTAGGAGGAAGAGTTGGAGGAGGGAGGGGCTGCGCCAAAAAGCAAGGGTGTTGCAGCCCTCCCACCCCCTCTCTATTTATAGGGTGAAGGGGAGAGGGTGACGGCCCACCTAGATCCCATCTAGAGGGGGGGGGGCGGCCAGGAGGGGAAGACTTGCCCCCCAAGCAAGGTGGAGGCGCCCCCTCCCCTAGGGTTTCTAACCCTAGGTGCCTTGGGCCCTTGGGGAGGGGCGCACCAGCCCACTAGGGGCTGGTTCCCTCCCATATTCAGCCCATTAAGCCCCTCGGGGCAGGTGGCCCCACCCGCTGGACCTCCGGACACCTTTCGGTCGTCCCGATACAATATCGATAACCCCTGAACCCAATCCGGTGACTGAAACTGGACTTCCCATATATAAATCTTCATCTGCAGACCATTCCGGAACTCCTCGTGACGTCCGCGATCTCATCTGGGGCTCCGAACAACATTTGGTAACCACATACTAATTCCCATAACAACTCAAGCGTCACCGAACCTTAAGTGTGTAGACCCTACGGGTTCGAGAATCATGCAGACATGACCGAGACATCTCTCCGGCCAATAACCAACAGCGGGATCTGGATACCCATGTTGGCTCCCACATGTTCCACGATGATCTCATCAGATGAACCATGATGTCAAGGATTCAAGCAATCCCCTATACAATTCCCTTTGTCAATCGGTACGTTACTTGCCCAAGATTCGATCGTCGGTATCCCAATACCTCGTTCAATCTCGTTACCGACAAGTCACTTTACTCATTCCGTAATGCATGATCCCGTGACTAACTACTTAGTCACATTGAGCTCATTATGATGATGCATTACCGAGTGGGCCCAGAGATACCTCTCCGTCATACGGAGTGACAAATCCCAGTCTCGATTCGTGCCAACCCAACAGACGCTTTCGGAGATACCTGTAGTGCACCCTTATACCACCCAGTTATGTTGTGACATTTGGTACACCCAAAGCATTCCTACAGTATCCGGGAGTTGCACAATCTCATGGTCTAAGGAAATGATACTTGAAATTAGAAAAACTTTTAGCAAACGAACTACACGATCTTGTGCTATGCTTAGGATTGGGTCTTGTCCATCACATCATTCTCCTAATGATGTGATCCCGTTATCAATGACATCCAATGTCCATGGTCAGGAAACCATAACCATCTATTGATCAACGAGCTAGTCAACTAGAGGCTCACTAGGGACATGTTGTGGTCTATGTATTCACAGATGTATTATGGTTTCCTGTTAATACAATTATAGCATGAACAATAGACAATTATCATGAACAATAGACAATTATCATGAACAATAGACAATTATTGCCACTAGGGCATATTTCCAACATCATCACCCTTTCCTCTTCAAGGAAAAAACCAACGTAGTGCTCAAGAGGTAGCAATGCACCACGCGCGGTACCGCTGGTATTACGCGTGTCACTGCTGTGACACGACGTCAATCCCCTCCCACCCCACCCCACCCCACGGCTGGCACCTTGATCCCTACCACATCCCGGTGCCAGTGGTGTCGAGGACGGTGCGTGCATGCGCACGCGAAGGAGGTGCGTGATACGTTCATTTTTCATCATGTTTTCCTACTAATATTTACAATGTTTTTTTTATCATTATAACACTTTGTGATGCAATTCTAATGCCTTTTGTTTCTTAATTTGCAAGATTTACATGAAGAGGGAGATTGCCGGCAGGTGGAATTCTGGACCTAGAAAAGCTACATCAGAGATACCTATTCTGCATAACTCCAAATGAGCTGAAATTTCACGGAGAATTTTTATGGAATATTAGAAAAATACTAGAGCAAAGAAGTACCAGAGGGGACCCACCAGCTACCCAGAAGATAGCAGGGTGCGACCACCCCCTAGGCGCGCCCTGGTGCCTTTTGGTACCACTGGCAGGCCTCCGGCCCCATCTTCTACTATATGAAGGGTTTTGACCTAGAAAAAATAAAGGGAGGACTTTCGGGACGAAGCGTCGCCGTCTCGAGGTGGAACCTGGGTAGGAGCACTTTTGGTCTCCAACGGAGCGATACCGCCAAGGATACTTCCCTTCGAGAGGGGGAAATCGAAGCCATCAACATCACCAACGATCCTCTCATGATGGGAGGACCAATCTTCATCAACATCTTCACCAGCAGCATCTCATCTCAAACCCTAGTTTATCTCTTGTATTCAATCTTTGTCTCGAAATCTCAGATTGGCACCTGTGGGTTGCTAGTAGTGTTGATTACGTTGAAGGAAATATGCCCTAGAGGCAATCATAAAGTTGTTATTTATATTTCCTTATATCATGATAAATGTTTATTATTCATGCTAGAATTGTATTAACCGGAAACTTAGTACATGTGTGAATACATAGACAAACAGAATGTCACTAGTATGCCTCTACTTGACTAGCTCGTTAATCAAAGATGGTTAAGTTTCATAACCATAGACATGAGTTGTCATTTGATGAACGGGATCACATCATTACAGAATGATGTGATTGACTAGACCCACCCGTTAGCTTAGCACTATGATCGTTTAGTTTATTGCTATTGCTTACTTCATAACTTATACATGTTCCTATGACTATGAGATTATACAACTCCCGAATACCGGAGGAACACTTAGTGTGCTATCAAACGTCACAACGTAACTGGGTGATTATAAAGATGCTCTACAGGTGTCTCCGATGGTGTTTGTTGAGTTGGCATAGATCGAGATTAGGATTTGTCAGTCCGATTGTCGGAGAGGTATCTCTGGGCCCTCTCGGTAATGCACATCAATATAAGCCTTGCAAGCAATGTGACTAATGAGTTAGTTACGGGATGATGTATTACGAAATGAGTAAAGAGACTTGCCGGTAACGAGATTGAACTAGGTATGATGATACCAACGATCGAATCTCGGGCAAGTAACATACCGATGACAAAGGGAATAACGTATGTTGTTATGCGATTTGACCGATAAAGATCTTCGTAGAATATGTAGGAACCAATATGAGCATCCAGGTTCCTCTATTGGTTATTGACCGGAGATGAGTCTCGGTCATGTCTACATAGTTCTCGAACCCGTAGGGTCCGCACGCTTAACGTTCGATGACGATCGGTATTATGAGTTTATATGTTTTGATGTACCGAAGGTAGTTCGGAGTCCCGGATGTGATCACGGACATGACGAGGAGTCTCGAAATGGTCGAGACATGAAGATTGATATATTGGAAGGCTATGTTTGGGCACCGGAAAGGTTTCAGATAAGTTCGGGCATTTACCGGAGTACCAGGGGGTTACCGTGTAATGCCCCGGATACAACTTTCCATATTCGTAACTCCAACTCTTGCCTTTTCCGGAGATGCGATATGATATTTCCTTCGTGGTTGGGTTTTTGTCTTTTGTTTTGCATTTTATTCTTGTCATGCATTTCATCATCGCATCATTTGCATTGCATCGGCACTCGTTGTCATCTTTATTTTTTTAACTTGCATCCGCTCGTAGTTGCCGCGTCCCCCCTTGCTTTTGTTGACTGCCCCGAAACCAACCGTGTTTTCGTTTCCCTTTTGTCCGACCACCTAACCTCTCTTCCCAGCTCGCAGCCCCCTCGCGCGCGCGTCCAAAACTCCCCCGAACCCGACCCGGACTGTCATGACCAATGGGTCTGGATCATCTCCAAACATCTACAAAACATCTCCGTTTTTGTTTTTGGACTCCCTAGCATAATTATTCTCGTCCGTTCGATTTCGATCCAAGGGACTAGGTAGCCACTAAGCTAATCCTTCCCATAAATAGACCACTGACCCTAAAATTTAGGAGCCTTGTCCCATCCTCCCAGCCGCCGCCGCCAGTCCTCTTCCACCTCGGTATCTCCTCCCAATCCAACCAGATCTGCCTCCACCCTCTTCCCTTGATTTCTCGTCGCTCCAATCATCAGCTCCCGCTGTCCTCCCTGGACGCGTCCCGTCCACCCAATCGGCGCCCGCGCCTGAGCAACTGCCTCAACCATGGCAGTGTGTCCCCAACGACAGCATCTGGCCGTAGCTCCACCACCAGGCCCGTCGCCTTGCTCTGCGCTTCCCTGGTCTCTCTCTTCCTTCTCCCTCTCGAGTCGCTATTGCTCACTCCCTCTCCCTGTCACGCCCAATCTGTGATACTATCCTAAAGAGACTCGAAGGTCCCACCAAGGATAGAACCGCATATTGAAACACTTTTGCAAGGTGGATATCATTACATCAACATTACATAATAGATGGGGATACATACAAAAGGCATACAATGCCACACGAATACAACATCATCTTACAAGAGATCAACATCCGACAACGGATGGAACACAAAGATAAACTCAAACGACATCCACCCTGCTAGCCCAGGCTGCCGACCTGGAACCTATCCCTAATCAAAGAAGAAGCAGAAGAAGAACTCAACGCAGGCAAGCATCGCTCTCGCGTCATGATCATCGCATAACCTGTACCTGCAACTATTGTTGTAGTAATCTGTGAGCCACGAGGACTCAGCAATCCCATTACCATGGGTATCAAGACTAGCAAAGCTTAAAGGGAAAGGAAGGGGTAAAGTGATGAGGCTGCAGCGGTGACTAAGCATATATGGTGGCTAACATACACAAATAAGAGCGAGAAGAGAGCAAATGGAACGGTCGTCAACTAGTAATGATCAAGAAGTGATCCTGAACTCCTGCTTACGTCAAACATAACCCAAAACCGTGTTCACTTCCCGGACTCCACCAAAAAAAGACCATCACGGCTACACACTCAATTGATGCGTTTTAATTCGGATCTGGTGTCAAGTTATCTACAACCGGACATTAACAAATTCCCATCTGCCTATAACCGCATGCACGACTTTCGAAAGATTATACCCTGCAGGGGTGTCCCAACTTAGCCCATGATAAGCTCTCGCGATCAACGAAGGATATACCTTCTCCCAGGAAGACCTGATCAGACTCGGAATCCCGGTTTACAAGACATTTTGACAATGGTAAAACAAGATCAGCAAGACCGCCCGATGCGCCGACAATCCCGATAGGAGCTGCACATATCTCGTTCTTAGGGCAACACCGGATGAGCAATCCATACAACTAAAACCAGACCTCACGTTTCCCTGAGGGGGCGCTGCAAAGGGCTCTAGTTCAGACCAACACTTAGACAAGCACTGGCCCGGGGGGGGGGCTAAAATAAAGATGACCCTCGAGAGAGCGACTCCCAAGGGAAAAGTAGGTGGTGGTGAGGCAAATGTAAAACCAAGGTTGGGCCTTGCTGGAGGAGTTTTATTCAAAGCAAACTGTCAAGGGGGTCCCATAAATCACCCAACCACGTAAGGAACGCAAAATCCGGGAACATAACACCGGTATGACGGAAACTAGGGCGGCAAGAGTGGAACAAAACACCAGGCATAAGGCCGAGTCTTCCACCCTTTACCAAGTATATAGATGCATTAATAATATAAGAGATATTGTGATATCCCAACCAAAATCCTGTCCACCATGGAGCAATCTTCAACTTCACCTGCAACTAGTAACACTATAAGAGGGCTGAGCAAAGCGGTAACATAACCAATCAATGGTTTGCTAGGAGGGGTGTCAAAGGTTAGAGGTTCATGGCAATTTGGGATGGCCTGATAAACAGGTGATAGGTAGCGCAGCAAAGCGATAGAACGAAGCAACTAGCATAGCAATGATAGTAGTGAGATCCAGGGTAGCGGTCATCTTGCCTGAAATCCCGCAAGGAAGAAGAACGAGTCCATGAAGAAGATGAGGCCACGAAGACGAACCAAGCGTAGACGAACGAATCCTCACGATCGCAACGGAACAGGAACTATCGAGAAGAAGCACACAACACGGTAAACACACCACACAAGAACAAGGCATGATGCACAACAAGCATGATGCATGACAAAGCTACATGAAGCTACTCATGGCAAGAGATGATGCAAACAAGAACAACACATCAAGGCAAGTTTAAATGAGGTTGGGAACAACATATAACAATTCCGGTAAGTCCTCATATGCAAGTTTCGAAATTGGTCCAGATCTAAATAAACCTTATGTTCAAGTTGTTAAACAGCAAGTTAAAATGCACCATGATGATCTACACGAGATTTTAGTCAAGTTACATATAAAGTTCATTTAGTTCGGAGCTACGGCCTAGAAGATATGAGCAAAACAAGTTAAACATGGCATTGACGCAAAATGCATTCAGACATCAAGCAAACACACCAAAACAAGGATGCAACATGATAATATGAAACTACATGCAATTCTAAGCAAGTTTCATATAGAGTACACTCAAAACGGAGCAACGGTTCAACACATACACTATATACAAGTTTAAAGGACAAGCTATCCAAAACAGCAACTAGGCATATTGCAAGCACCAAAACAACATGCTACATGATCTCAACAAGAAAACAAAAGGCATGGGCATGATGTACAGGTAGAGCTTAACAAAACATGAACACTGAGCTATCTCCAGAAATCACTAGAACATGCTCAAACACACCTGGCAAGATTGTAAATAATAACAGTTCAAACTTTGCAGAAAATAACATCAGGTTGCAATGTTCAGAGCTATCAAACAACATGCTACAGGAACTTATCATGGCAAACAAAGGCATGGCATGAACTTACTAATCCCATAGAACAAAAGTCCCTTACTGACCATGAGCCAAAAGGATCAGAAGATATGATGGCACCCATGTAAACATAGCAAGTTATAATACAGATTCATACATGGCAGCAACATAATTATGAAGGCATGTTGATGAGCTTGTACCACTCACCACAGAGAAATATATGGCATGGCAAGGCAACCAACAGTAAGAAGGCATGCTTATGAAGCTAAGCATGGCAAGAGCAAGTCCATAGGGTGCATGGAACACTAGCAACAATCATGGCAACAACTGAACATAATGTTAACAGGCTGACAGCAACATTATTTAGCAACTTTGGAGCAAGATTACAACAAGCTACAACAGGCTATAAATGCAACCAGGGGCATGGATGGGTAGAGCATGACATGTAGAACAAAACACCCTTAGTGAACGTCTCCAGATTATGCATAGAATGATTTATAGAAGCAGGTTTACATATCATCACGAAATAACAGATTCAGCCTAGCAAAATAGCAATAGCAAGTACACTACTAAACAAGCTTGATTCACTCACCACAAGTCATTGCATGACAAGATAAGCATAGCATCAGCAAGAAGACATGTTTATGAAACAAACCAAGGCAAGAACAAGTTCATAGCATGCAAGGATCAACTATAACAACCTTGGCAAAATTGAATAATATTTAAACAAACTGCCAGGAAACATTTTGTAGCAAAAGTATAGCAAGAAAGTGACATTCTAGACTACTCCATAATTGCAAACAGGGGCATGAATGGATAGAGAACAACCATGTTCAAAACATCCTTACTGAAGTGTCTCAAAATATGCATGGATCTCTCTGTTGCAACATGTGTACATGGCATCAAAATAACAGCAGAACAGGGACTAAAATCAGCAACATTACGAAGCCTAGTTTGCATGCTTGTGCTAGTCACCACATTGATCACAAAAATTCATGGTAAGCACCTCTGTAAATAAGACATGGCATAGATCAAAACACATGTAGACATCAACCTCATAGGATGCACACATCAATCATGGCAAAAATGACCAAAAAGCTAGTTCTGTTAACAGACAGCAGACAACATTATGAAGCACTCTTGCAACGATGATTCAGGCATCAAGATGACCTCAAATGAACATGACGCAATGGAATGAAATGAAGTACTCGTTGAGAGGAACAATTTGACATATTACACGCACAAAACGGAGCTACGGATGCAGAGATATGATGCGATGAACAGGGCATGATTATGCAAAAATTATAGGACTTAGAAGAAAAACGGGGTCAACCTTCGGTCCGCACGGATTTCGAGGATCGCCGGGGAGGTCGCCGGAGTTGACGGGGAAGAGGGCCGGAGTGGTCGGGGAAGGGGACGCTGGGCCGCGGGGGAGCTGGATCTGGTCGCTCCTCGACCGGATCTGGCCGGAGTCCACGAGGGCGGCGAGGGTCGCGGGGCGGCGGAGCTTCTCCGGCGGGTGGCGGGGCGCTGACCGGCGGACGGCGGCGATCGGAGGCGCGCAGGGACGGAGCTCGGCGAGGGGGCGGCGACGGAGATCCACCGCGGAGGCGCGGCAGTCGGCGGGGAGCCCGGGCGGCGGCGGGCCGCGGCGGCGGCGGGCGGCGGCCGTCGGCTGGCGCGGCGAAGGGCGGCGGCGAAGGTCGCGGGGCGCGGGCGGCGGAGATGCGGGCCGGGAGGGCCTCCCGCGGGCTCGGGCGGGCCGGCGGCGGCTGGGACGCTGGGGGGACATGTGGCAGGCGGCCACTGGCTGGGCAGATGGACGTGTCCAGCGCGGAGGCGGACGTGTCCGGCGGCGGAGAGGGAAAAGCTAGGGTTTCGGGAGGGAGAAATCATCCGCGAATTTCGGGGGGAGGGGCATATTTATAGTTTCTCGGAGCTAGGAGAGTCCAAAAGAGGAGCGGTTTTCGGCCACGCGATCGTGATCGAACAACCAAGAGCATGGAGGGGAGTTAGATGGGTTTTGGGCCAGTTTCGAAGGGCGTTGGGCTGCAAAGAGAAAAGGAGGTTTCGGGCTACGCGGTTAATCGTTGGAGTATCAAACGACCTCCAAATGGCACGAAACTTGACAGGTGGTCTACCGGTGCTATACCAAGGCTGCTTGGCAAACCTCGGGCCATTCCGAGAACGTTTAACACCCACACATGAAAACAAGGTCTGAGAGGGCCGACGGGCGTGCGCGAGAGGTCTGGACTCTGAACGGACAACGGAGAGAACCGGGAGAACCCGAACGGATGCAAGTTTTGAAAAACATGCAGATGAAATACAGATGATGACATGGCAAGATGCAACACGCAAGCAAATGACATGGCAACGGCGGCGAATAATTGGCAGACACTTGGCGCATCAAATCCAGGGCGTTACAACACTCCTCCACTAACAAGAGATCTCGTCCCGAGATCTTAGGACTGAGACGGAAGGGAAAAGGGATGAGGTGAAGCAAGAACTGAAGAGAAGAAGCAAAGAATCGAGAGCACTCGAGAATAAGAGAGGAACGACGAGAATGACGAGCATCGAAAGCTCACGGAATCAGATAGACTATGAAACCACTCCGGTTAGAACGAGATAAGAAACGAATAAGACTGAAAGGATTTAAGCAGCACTCCGGCTGAAACATGGAGGAATAGAACACGAACTTGAGGGGATGGAATGATACTTGACGAGGTCAATGACACGATGCCTCCGGAAGAATTGAAAGAATTGAAAAGAACTTAGAAGGAAGGATTGAATGGAATTGTTGAGAAAATCAACAACGAAAGAATAAGCTTGTTGTGGTCTTATGTGTAACATCTCAAAAATTATGAGGTGGTAACCGACCACAAACGGAAATGATTCGATAGCTTAGAAGAACGAAGAAATGCAAAACTCCACGTCAAAAGAATACGGAGAATTAATTGCACTTTGAGATGCGAGAAGAAAAGATACTTGAACTCCACCGACAAGAATCTTGATGAACTGTTGAAGAATGAATTAAATCATTAAGAACCACCATGAACTCCGATAATAAAAGGATGATGAGATCGAATGAAGGATGAAAGAATAATATGAGCCTTGCAATGATTTAGATGGAGGTTCCGACAAAATAGTTGAGGAAAAATTTGAACTCCGGAAAAGAAAAGATGGGAAACACTTGGAACTAGAATTTATTCCTCACGAACAAACTCCGAAGGAAGGGATTACTCACTTGGATGAAATAAGAATAAGATTTATGGTATGCCTATCCTTCATCAAATTAAATTGATGACCAACAATGGATTTGGCATACTACTTATTCTTCTTGAAAAAAAAAGATTGAGAAGTGACATATCGCAAACTTGAGAAGGTCTTCATGAACCACCGTAGGATTGAAAAGAACGAATAAATTAATATGATAAACAAGGAAAAGAATCTTGAACGAACCACCGTTAGAATTCGAAAATGACTGATGAAAGAGAATGAATCGCCGGGAAGAATTAGAAGAACAAATATGCCTGAGGGGATTTAGATGCAAAAGAACAAAGATATAATGAGCTGATTAACGAACACTTGAACGACGCACCGTGATAAATAGAGAATGAAAACTGGAATGATGGCCTCCGGATGATCGAGATGGAAAAAACAACAACTCCTGAAATACTCCGGATGGATGAAAAGAATATCTGACAAATGGAATATTTTGCGAGGATAACATGAAGCTAGAACCACGAAATTTCGAGAGGACGGACAAGAATTTTGAGGAAAACTCTTCTTCGGTCTTCAAATGACGACGAGAAATACCACCAAAATTACTGAGATACTCCAGTAGAATGAAAAACGAAGGGGTTTGAGCCAACAATGAAAAGAATTTGAAAAAGATCTTGGAAAGGCATCCGACTGATGAAATCCATTCTTACGTCACACTTGAAAAGAATTGAGAATAACTCCGGGAGAATTAGAAGAGTCAGGTAAGATCCTGGGAAAAAAACTTGTGGGTTAGGGCCCACTGAAGAGATAACACCGTTGAAAAGGGATGTTGAACAGATAGATGATGCACCAGAACGATTGAAATATTTGAATGAGGTGACAACCTCGAATTAATTTGAACACAGATGAATCTCCTGAGATGTCTTGAACACTCCGGAAGGATAAACTGGCGAGAGGCGAACGAGCAAGGAGAACACTTCGAGGAAAGGATATGATCAACCCGAAAAATTGGAATTGAATCCACCGGAGAAGAAATAGAGATGAAGAATATCCAACAAGACGAGAATTCACCAGTTGAAACAATTGACGAAAGATTGAAGATACTCTGCACGAATGAAATTTATGCTCGAAACAGACTCAGGCTCCGGGAAGAAGAGGGTGGGAGGGCGGGAAAACAAAATCAACTTGGAAGGGGAAACGACGAATATCTTGAAGAGAAAACACCGGTTGAAAACATTGAGGAAAGAAGGCAAAGACTTCGCACGAGTAGGATGGATACTCGATTACAGACTCCGGTTCCAAGAAGAAAAGGGTGGGCGGGTGGGAAAAGAAAACAACTGAGGATTGAACTTGGCAACGATGAAGAGGCTCGAGTCGACTTGACGAGAAATGCACCGGATGAAAAGAGACGACAACCAACGACCGAAAAACCAACTGCGTGATCCTAAAGAAAATTTGAAGGGGAAGAGAAGTGATTCAAAACACCTACATCAAGATTCCTCACCAGAGCGACGAAGGGGCTGAGGAGTAAAAAGAATTCCTACTCTCCGATATAACTAGACTTCGAAAATAGTTTTCTTCTAGACTCAACAACGGCCAAATTACACGATCAATCAAGGGGGCTCCTAGGGTCAGTCGTGGCTCTGATTACCAACTTGTCACGCCCAATATGCGATACTATCCTAAAGAGACTCGAAGGTCCCACCAAGGATAGAACTGCATATTGAAACGCTTTTGCAAGGTGTATACCAATACATCAACATTACATAATAGATGGGGATACATACAAAAGGCATACAATGCCACACGAATACAACATCATCTTACAAGAGATCAACATCCGACTACGGATGGAACACAAACAGAAACTCAAACGACATCCACCCTTCTAGCCCAGGCTGCCGACCTGAAACCTATCCCTGATCGAAGAAGAAGCAGAAGAAGAACTCAATGCAGGCAAGCATCGCTCTCGCGTCATGATCATCGCATAACCTGTACCTACAACTGTTGTTGTAGTAATATGTGAGCCACGAGGACTCAGCAATCCCATTACCATGGGTATCAAGACTAGCAAAGCTTAAAGGGAAAGGAAGGGGTAAAGTGGTGAGGCTGCAGCGGCGACTAAGCATATATGGTGGCTAACATACGCAAATAAGAGCGAGAAGAGAGCAAAGGAACGGTCGTCAACTAGCAATGATCAAGAAGTGATCCTGAACTCCTGCTTACGTCAAACATAACCCAAAACCGTGTTCACTTCCCGGACTCCGCCAAAAAAAGACCATCACGGCCACACACTCGGTTGATGCGTTTTAATTCGGATCTGGTGTCAAGTTATCTACAACTGGACATTAACAAATTCCCATCTGCCTATAACCGTAGGCACGGCTTTCGAAAGATTATACCCTGCAGGGGTGTCCCAACTTAGCCCATGATAAGCTCTCGCGATCAACGAAGGATATACCTTCTCCCAGGAAGACCCGATCAGACTCGGAATCCCAGTTTACAAGACATTTCGACAATGGTAAAACAAGACCAGCAAGACCGCCTGATGCGCCGACAATCCCGATAGGAGCTGCACATATCTCGTTCTCAGGGCAACACCGGATGAGCAATCCGTACAACTAAAACCAGACCTCAAGTTTCCCTGAGGGGGCGTTGCAAAGGGCTCTAGTTCGGACCAACACTTAGACAAGCACTGGCCCGGGGGGGGGGGGCTAAAATAAAGATGACCCTTGAGAGAGCGACTCCCAAGGGAAAAGTAGGTGGTGGTGAGGCAAATGTAAAACCAAGGTTGGGCCTTGCTGGAGGAGTTTTATTCAAAGCAAACTGTCAAGGGGGTCCCATAAATCACCCAACCGCGTAAGGAACGCAAAATCCGGGAACATAACACCGGTATGACGGAAACTAGGGCGGCAAGAGTGGAACAAAACACTAGGCATAAGGCCGAGTCTTCCACCCTTTACCAAGTATATAGATGCATTAATAATATAAGAGATATTGTGATATCCCAACAAAAATCCTGTCCACCATGGAGCAATCTTCAACTTCACCTGCAACTAGCAACGCTATAAGAGGGCTGAGCAAAGCGGTAACATAGCCAATCAATGGTTTGCTAGGAGGGGTGTCAAAGGTTAGACGTTCATGGCAATTTGGGATGGCTTGATAAACAGGTGATAGGTAGCGCAGCAAAGCGATAGAACGAAGCAACTAGCATAGCAATGATAGTAGTGAGATCCAGGGTAGCGGTCATCTTGCCTGAAATCCCGCAAGGAAGAAGAACGAGTCCATGAAGAAGATGAAGCCACGAAGACGAACCAAGCATAGACGAACGAATCCTCACGATCGCAACGGAACAAGAACTATCGAGAAGAAGCACACAACACGGTAAACACACCACACAAGAACAAGGCATGATGCAAACAAGAGATGATGCAAACAAGAACAACACATCTAGGCAAGTTTAAATGAGGCCGGGAACAACATATAACAATTCTGGTAAGTCCTCATATGCAAGTTTCGAAATTGGTCCAGATCTGAATAAACCTTATGTTCAAGTTGTTAAACAGCAAGTTAAAATGCACCATGATGATCTACACGAGATTTTAGTCAAGTTACATATAAAGTTCATTTAGTTCGGAGCTACGGCCTAGAAGATATGACCAAAACAAGTTAAACATGGCATTGACGCAAAATGCATTCAAACATCAAGCAAACACACCAAAACAAGGATGCAACATGATAATATGAAACTACATGCAATTCTAAGCAAGTTTCATATAGAGCACACTCAAAACGGAGCAACGGTTCAACACATACACTCTATACAAGTTTAAAGGACAAGCTGTCCAAAACAGCAACTAGGCATATTGCAAGCACCAAAACAACATTCTATAGGACCTCAACTAGAAAACAAAAGGCATGGGCATGATGTACAGGTAGAGCTTAACAATACATGAACACTGAGCTATCTCCAGGAATCACTAGAACATGCTTAAACACACCTGACAATATTGCAAATAATAACAGTTCAGACTTTGCAGAAAATAACATCAGGTTGCAATGTTCAGAGCTATCAAACAACATGTTACAAGAACTTATCATGGCAAACAAAGGCATGGCATGAACCTACTAATCTCGTAGAACAAAAGTCCCTTACTGACCATGAGCCAAAAGGATCAGAAGATATGATGGCACCCATGTAAACATAGCAAGTTATAATACAGATTCATACATGGCAGGAACAGAATTATGAAGGCATGTTGATGAGCTTGTACCACTCACCACAGAGCAATATATGGCATGACAAGGCAACGAACAGTAAGAAGGCATGTTTATGAAGCTAAGCATGGCAAGAGCAAGTCCATAGGGTGCACGGAACACTAGCAACAATCATGGTAACAACTGAGCATAATGTTAACAGGCTGACAGCAACATTATTTAGCAACTTTAGAGCAAGATTACAACAAGCTACAGCAGGCTATAAATGCAACCAGGGGCATGGATGGATAGAGCATGATATGTAGAACAAAACACCCTTAGTGAACATCTCCAGATTATGCATAGAATGACTTGTAGAAGCAGGTTTACATAGCATCACGAAATAACAGATTCAGCCTAGCAAAACAGCAACAACAAGTATACTACTAAACAAGCTTGATTCACTCACCACAAGTCATTGCATGACAAGATAAGCATAGCATCAGCAAGAAGACATGTTTATGAAACAAACCAAGGCAAGAACAAGTTCATAGCATGCAAGGATCAACTACAACAACCTTGGCAAAATTGAACATGTAAACAATCTGCCAGGAAACATTTTGTAGCAAAAGTATAGCAAGAAAGTGACATTCTAGACTACTCCATAATTGCAAACAGGGGCATGAATGGATAGAGAACAACCATATGTTCAAAACATCCTTACTGAAGTATCTCAAAATATGCATGGATCTCTCTATAGCAAGATGTTTACATGGCATCAAAATAACAGCAGAGCAGGGACTAAAATCAGCAACATTACGAAGCCTAGTTTGCATGCTTGTGCTAGTCACCACATTGATCACAAAAATACATGGTAAGCACCTCTGTAAAGAAGACATGACATAGATCAAAACACATGTAGACATCAACCTCATAGGATGCACACATCAATCATGGCAAAAATGACAAAAGAGCTAGTTCTGTTAATAGACAGCAGACAACATTATGAAGCACTCTTGCAACGATGATTCAGGCACCAAGATGACCTCAAATGAACATGATGCAATGGAATGAAATGAAGTACTCGTTGAGTCGAACAATTTGACATATTACACGCACAAAACGGAGCTACGGATGCAGAGATACGACGCGATGAATAGGGCATGATAATGCAAAAATTACATGACTTGGAAGAAAAACGGGGTCAACCTTCGGTCCGCATGGATTTCGAGGATCGCCGGGGATGTCACCGGAGTTGACGGGGAAGAGGGCCGGAGTGGTCGGGGAAGGGGACGCTGGGTCGCGGGGGAGCTGGATCCGGTCGCTCCTCGACCGGATCTGGCCGGAGTCCACGAGGGCGGCGAGGGTCGCGGGGCGGTGGAGCTTCTCCGGTGTGTGGCGGGACGCTGACCGGCGGACGAGGCGATCGGAGGCGCGCAGGGACGGAGCTCGGCGAGGGGGCGGCGACGGAGATCCACCGCGGAGGCGCGGCAGTCGCGGGAGCCCAGGCGGCGGCGGAGGAGGTTGCCGGAGGGCGGCGGCGGCGGGCCGCGGCGGCGGCGGGCGGCGGCCATCAACGGGCCCGGCGAAGGGCGGCGGCCGTTGGCGGACCCGGCGAAGGGCGGCGGCGAAGGTCGCGGGGCGCGGGCGGCGGAGATGCGGGCCGGGAGGGCTCCCGCGGGCTCGGGCGGGCCGGCGGCGGCTGGGACGCTGGGGGGACATGTGGCGGGCGGCCACTGGCTGCGGACGGCGGCTGGACGTGTCCGACGCGGAGGCGGATGCGTCCGGCGGCGGAGAGGGAAAAGCTAGGGTTTTGGGAGGGAGAAATCATCCGTGAATTTCGGGGGGAGGGGCATATTTATAGTTTCTGGGAGCTAGGAGAGTCCAAATGAGGAGCGGTTTTCGGCCACGCGATCGTGATCGAACGACCGAGAGCATGGAGGGGAGATAGATGAGTTTTGGGCCAGTTTGGAAGGGCGTTGGGCTGCAAAGAGAAAGGGAGGTTTCGGGCTACGCGGTTAATCGTTGGAGTATCAAACGACCTCCAAATGGCACAAAACTTGACAGGCGGTCTACCGGTGCTATACCAAGGCCGCTTGGCAAACCTCGGGCCATTCCGAGAACGTTTAACACCCGCACACGAAAACAAGGTCTGAGAGGGGCGACGGGTGCGCGTGAGGGGTCTGGACTCCGAACGGAGAGAACCGGGAGAACCCGAACGGATGCAAGTTTTGAAAAACATGCGGATGAAATGCAGATGATGACATGGCAAGATGCAACACGCAAGCAAATGACATGGCAACGATGGCGAATAATTGGCAGACACTTGGCGCATCGAATCCGGGGCGTTACACTTCCCTCATCCGCAGGAGACCAACGCCATGGCTGCCTGAGGTCCTCCATGCCGTCCAGCACCCGGATCCGCGCCTCCCTTCGCGTTCCTGTAGTCCCGCGTCGCCGAAGCAGGAGCTCCATCCGCTGCCGCGCCCTGCATCGCCTCAAACCGCCCCGCGTCTCGCCTCCTCGTTCTGCTTCCTCTGCATCGAGCGAGGCCAGGCAACCGCGTCGTGTTGACCGCATCGTCAACCCACCCGAGCGGGTCGACCTGCTCTCCAGATCCGGCCCAAGCCGCTCCCCTCGCCCAGCCTGCCTGTTCGATCCACCTGCATCGCCTTGAGCGGCCTCCTCTGCGTGAGGCCCGCAAGCCGTGCCGGCCCAGCCGCCCTCATGACGGCCTCCCTCTTCAACGCGTGGGCTGAGTCCCTCTGGTGAGGCCCAGTCCACCTCAGTTTTGGCCCGTAGTTATTTTTTTCTGCTGCTGGGAATTTATCTAATTTCCAGAAAACTGCATATTTACAGATTGACCCCTGTTGTTCATGCATATAATAACTCCACAACCGTGCATCGGATTAAAATGTTTTATATATGTAAGATGCTTAGAATTTTGTCTAGTTTCATAATATGCCACTTTCATCCATGTTTAAAATGTTTAAAATGCTGTTTTTTTAAACTTTCTCAAATGCCATGTTAAAATGATTTAATTCATAACTAAATAACCGTAACTCTGTTTTAAATAAACTTTATATGTAAATGGGGTGGAAAAATGCCTAGTTTAACTTGGTGCACTCATCTTGCATGTTTAACAACTCTAAAAATATGGTTTAGGGCAGAACAGTACCAAACTCAAAATATGCACATGGGGATTTTCCAGAATTGTTGTTTGTAACTTCCGGCCTAATTTAAACTTGCCTAGATATGTAGTTTCATTATGTTTCACCTCTTGCCATGTTTAACAACATTTAATATTGTTGTGTACCTAAACGAGATAAAGTATTCTTTTTCTTGCATTTTTAAGTGCAATTCTTTCTACCTTATCATTTGAGGTGGTGTTATGTCATTCTTGATAATTTTGAGTTCGTGTTTCTTGATTCACATGTTCTCAAGAATGAGGTATTTTAAATCCATCAATCTCTTCGTTGGAGTTAGCTCGGTAAAGATTTCACCTAAAGCCTTCCCGAAGGAATGTTGCTAATTGTGGTGCTTATCAATGACCCAAGTTCTCCAATGATCCTCTCGGTGAAAGAAGCTTCTCTTATCTTCATTGATCTCAACCAATCAATTGTTTCTATTAGTGGCGGGTTGTCACCTCATCATTTTGAGATGTTTGCCATAAGCCCATAATAAGCTTGTGCTTTTCGTTGTTGATTTTCCAACAATTCCGTTCAATTCTTCTTTGCAAGGATGCTTATCAAGCTCATTTGTGGCAGAAGTTGGCATTTTCTTCTCCATTCTGTTGTTCCAATGATATATCTTCTATTCGTTCTTCCGGAGGCATGGTGATGTTGCTCTCTTCACTCATCATCTTAGATTATGAGGATCGTGTTCTTTTCATGCTTATCCATTTAACCAGAGTGTTGTGTCATCTCTTCAAGTGCTTTTCATCTTATCAAGTTCTCCTTCTTCTTTCAGTCGGAGTGCTGCCCAAATTATATCAATCTTATTCCTTCTCTATTTAGTTTTAACCAGAGTGGTTTGAATATCTATCTTATCACTAAACCTCTTGGTTCTCGTCGTATCCCTTGTTCCTCTTTTCTAACGGAGTGTTTTCAACTTTGTTCATCTTTGTTGTTTTCTTTCTTTCATTTTGCTCAACCTCTCAAGGTTCATGGTTTCACTCGTTCATCGAAGAAGCAACTTAGTTTTACCTCTTCTCTTCCTCTTCCGTTTCTCTCTGGTGCCATCCTAGATCTCGGGACGAGATCCTCTTGTAGTGGTGGAGTGTTGTAACGCCCTGGATACAACTTTCCATATTCATAACTCCAACTCTTGCCTTTTCCGGAGATGCGATATGATATTTCCTTCGTGGTTGGGTTTTTGTCTTTTGTTTTGCATTTTATTCTTGTCATGCATTTCATCATCGCATCATTTGCATTGCATCGGCACTCGTTGCCATCTTTATTTTTTTAACTTGCATCTGCTCGTAGTTGCCGCGTCCCCCCCCCTTGCTTTTGTTGACCGCCCCGAAACCAACCGTGTTTTCGTTTCCCTTTTGTCCGACCACCTAACCTCTCTTGCCAGCTCGCAGCCCCCTCGCGCGCGCGTCCGAGACTCCCCCGAACCCAACCCGGACTGTCATGACCAATGGGTCCGGATCATCTCCAAACATCTACAAAACATCTCCGTTTTTGTTTTTGGACTCCCTAGCATATTTATTCTCGTCCGTTCGATTTCGATCCAAGGGACTAGGTAGCCACTAAGCTAATCCTGCCTATAAATAGACCCCTGACCCTAAAATTTAGGAGCCTTGTCCCATCCTCCCAGCCGCTGCCGCCAGTCCTCTTCCACCTCGGGATCTCCTCCCGATCCAACCAGATCTGCCTCCACCCTCTGATTTCCCGTCGCTCCAATCATCAGCTCCCTCTGTCCTCCCTGGATGCGTCCCGTCCACCCAATCGGCGCCCGCGCCCGAGTAGCTTCCTCAACCATGGCTGCGTGTCCCCGATGGCAGCATCTCCGGCCGCAGCTCCACCACCAGGCCCGTCACCTTGCTCTCTGCTTCCCTGGTCTCTCTCTTCCTTCTCCCTCTCGAGTCGCTATTGCTCACTCCCTCTTCCCTCATCCGCAGGAGACCAACGCCATGGCTGCCTGAGTTCCTCCACGCCGTCCAGCACCCGGATCCGTGCCTCCCTTCGCGTTCCTATAGTCCCGCGTAGCCGGAGCAGGAGCTCCATCCGCTGTCGCGCCCTGTATCGCCTGAAACCGCCCCGTGTCTTGCCTCCTCTGTCTGCTTCCTCTACATCGAGCGAGGCCAGGCAACCGCGCCGCGTTGACCGCATCGTTAACCCACCCGAGAGGGTCGACCTCCTCTCCAGATCCAGCCCAAGCCGCTCCCCTCGCCCGGCCTGCCTGTTCGATCCACCTGCATCGCCTCGAGCGACCTCCTCTGCGTGAGGCCCGCAAGCCATGCCGGCCCAGCCGCCCTCATGACGGCCTCCCTCTTCAACGCGTGGGCTGAGTCCCTCTGGTGAGGCCCAGTCCGCCTCAATTTCGGCCCGTAGTTATTTTTTTCCGCTGCTGCGAATTTGTCTAATTTCCAGAAAACTGCATATTTACAGATTGGCCCCTGTTGTTCATGCATATAATAACTCCACAATCGTGCATCGGATTAAAATGTTTTATATATGTAAGATGCTTAGAATTTTGTCTAGTTTCATAATATGCCACTTTCATCCATGTTTAAAATGTTTAAAATGCTGTTTGTTTAAACTTGCTCAAATGCCATGTTAAAATGATTTAATTCATAACTAAATAACCATAACTCTGTTTTAAATAAACTTTATATGTAAATGGGGTGGAAAAATGCCTAGTTTAACTTGGTGCACTCATCTTGCATGTTTAACAACTCTAAAATATGGTTTAGGGCAGAACAGTACCAAACTCAAAATATGCACATGGGGATTTTCCGGAATTGTTGTTTGTAACTTCCGGCCTAATTTAAACTTGCCTAGATATGTAGTTTCATTATGTTTCACCTCTTGCCATGTTTAACAACATTTAATATTATTGTGTACCTAAACGAGAGCGAACTAAATAACTCGAATCTGGTGTTTTGTCAATATGCAACTCGTTGCATATTGAGCTCCACTTAACTTGTAGTATTGTTTGTTGCACTTTGCCATGCCATGCCTCATTTAAACCGGACAAGCATCCTACTTGTTTGTGCATCATGCCATGTTTATGCTCGTGCATTTACCGTGTTGTTTGTTTCTTTCTGGTGTTGCTTCTTAGTTCCGGTAATGTTGCCATTGTGAGGATTCATTCGACTACTCCCTTTCGTCTTCTTCATGGACTTGTTCTTCTTCCTTGCGGGATTTCAGGCAAGATGACCGTTACCCTGGATCTCACTACTATCATTGCTATGCTAGTTGCTTCGTTCTATTGCTATGTTGCTCCACCTATTACTTGTTCTTCAAGCCTCCCAAATTGCCATGTCAGCCTCTAACCTTTTCACCCTTCCTAGCAAACCATTGTTTGGCTATGTTACCGCTTTTGCTCAGCCCCTCTTATAGCGTTGTTAGTTGCAGGTGAAGTTGAAGATTGCTTCATGGTGGACAGGATTATGTTGGGATATCACAATATCTCTTATTTAATTAATGCATCTATATACTTGGTAAAGGGTGGAAGACTCGGCCTTACGCCTGGTGTTTTGTTCCACTCTTGCCGCCCTAGTTTTCATCATACCGGTGTTATGTCCCCGGATTTTGTGTTCCTTACGCGGTTGGGTGATTTATGGGACCCCCTGGACAGTTCGCTTTGAATAAAACTCCTCCAACAAGGCCCAACCTTGGTTTTACCATTTACCTCACCTAGCCCTTTTTCCCTTGGGTTTCTGGAGCCCGAGGGTCATCTTTATTTTAGCCCCCCCGGGCCAATGCTTGTCTAAGTGTTGGTCCAAACCGAGCGCTATCCAGAGCCCCCTGGGCAACCAGGGTCTATGCCAACCCGTCGTCTTGCTCATCCGGTGTGCCCTGAGAACGAGATATGTGCAGCTCCTATCGGGATTTGTCGGCACATCCGAGCGGCTTTGCTGGTCTTGTTTTACCATTGTCGAAATGTCTTGTAAACCGGGATTCCGAGTCTGATCGGGTCTTCCTGGGAGAAGGTATATCCTTTGTTGATCGCGAGAGCTTATCATGGGCTAAGTTGGGACACCCATGCAGGGTATAAACTTTTGAAAGCCGTGCCCGCGGTATTGGGCAGATGGGAATTTGTTAATGTCCGGTTGTAGATAACTTGACACCAGATCCGAATTAAAATGCATCAACCGTGTGTGTAGCCTTGACGGTCTCTTTTCGGCGGAGTCCGGGAATTGAACACGGTTTTGGGTTATGATTGACATAAGTAGGAGTTCAGGATCACTTCTTGATCATTGCTAGCTTCACGACCGTTCCATTTGCTCTCTTCTTGCTCTCATTTGCGTATGTTAGCCACCATATATGCTTAGTCGCTGCTGCAACCTCACCACTTTACCCCTTCCTTTCCCATTAAGCTTTGCTAGTCTTGATACCCATGGTAATGGGATTGCTGAGTCCTCGTGGCTCACAGATTACTACAACAACAGTTGCGGGTACAAGTTATGCGATGATCTTGACGCGAGAGCGATGTTGCTTGTTTTGGAGTTCTTCTTCTTCTTCTTCTTCGATCAGGGATAGGTTCCATGTCGGCAGCCTAGGCTAGCAGGGTGGATGTCGTTCGAGTTTCTATTTGTGTTTCGTTCATAGTCGGATGTGGTTCTTATGTATGATGTATTGTTGTATTCGTGTGGCATTGTATGCCTCTTGTATGTACCCCCATCTATTATGTAATGTTGATGTAATGATATCCACCTTGCAAAAGCGTTTCAATATGCGGTTCTATCCTTGGTGGGACCTTCGAGTCTCTTTAGGATAGTATCGCATATTGGGCGTGACAAGTTGGTAATCAGAGCCTTGACCGACCGTAGGAGTCCCCTTGATTGTTAGCCGTTGTTGAGTCTAGAAGAAAACTATTTTGAATGTTAGGATTATATATATCGGAGAGTAGGATTCTTTTTACTCCCCAGCCCCTTCGTCGCTCTGGTGAGGTCTCCTGACGTAGATGTTTTGACTTTCCTCTCCTCAAATTTCACTAAGATTTTTTTAGGATCATGTGGGTATCTTGGAATCGTTCCGATGGTTTTGTGACGAGAACATTGTTCTTGGTGCCTCCTATCTTTTATGTGGCAGTGACCCGGGGAGTTGAGCTCCGAGGTGTTGTCGTCACAATTTTATCGTTGCAGTTCTGGAATACCTGAGTTTTGCCGACATCGAAAATCTTTTTTATGCAGTTGTTGGTGAGATAACCTCGATGCCACCCAGTACTGGGGTGGGAGTTCGGGAGTATTGCCATAACTCGTATAACGGATGCTTTCGAAGGTTGAGGTACATGATTTCTGGAGTTTTCTTGGTTATGTGTTGACGGATGGATACAACTGGATGTAGGGATTGTTAGTTTGGGTGAGATATATTGCTTCCCCTGTATCCCCAACACCATATTGCATAACCAGAAAGTTTCGGGAGTTTATAGGTGGGAATTCCAGTAGCTCCTAGAATATTTTTCCGACAGATGCATGATATGGGATTGGTTAAATCTCTATCATATGTATTTGTTCCGGCTTATTCTACAAGCAAAATCCTTTTTTTTATTTTTATTTGTGGTATTTGAGTTGCTTCAATGTCAAGTGTTGATTCCATACCTTTCAAATGGTATTCTCATATTGCTATGTGAATACTAATCCTTTTGATCACTAAGGTTTTCATGTCAACTCTTTTCCAACCGGTGTGCTTCTCTTCAAGTGGATCCCATCATTCTCCCCATCTGCAAGATCAATTCTAAGTTTTCTTCAACGGTATCCATTCCATCTTCCCCAAGTTGCCTTTGTTTTCCCACCCTCCCACCCTTTTTTCTTCAAGGACTCATATTTCTTAATCATGTATCCTTTTATTGATGTGAAGATTGTCCATTCTTTTCCCGTCAATGTTCTTATCCGGTGATTCTCAGGAAGATACTAACGGAGCTTTGAGTTCATCATTCTTCATTCTCGTATTCTTCTCCGGTGGATCCAATCCAAGCTTGTGATATTCATCATATTCCTTTCCTCGTTTCTTATGCTTTCTCATGCCGATGCACCTCTTAATTGTTCACCTCTCTCTATTCTTATCCGGAGTGCTGAAGATATCTCGGAAGATTCGTGCTTCCATTCTCTAACTGTTCAAGTTATTTTGAGGTTGTTATCTCATTCAAGCCATTTAATTCAACCGGTGCAATCCCCCCTTTCAATCAATTCTTCAACGATGTTTCTTTTGAGTGGGACCTAACCCACAGGTCTTTTCCCAGGATCTTACCTGACTCTTTTATTTTTCCGGAGCTATTCTCAAATTCATTTCCAAGTTTGACGTAAGAATAAATTTTCATCAGTCATATTCTTTCTCCAAGATCGCTTTCAAAATATTTTCATCATTGGTTCATCATTTCTATTCTTCTTTGTTCCATAGTGCCTCAACAATTTTGGTGGTTCTCGTCATCATTCTCAGCATATGAAGACCGAAGAAGTGTTTCCTCTAAATCTTGGCCCATTCTCTTCAAGATTCATAGTTCTAGCTTATGTCATCCTCTCATAATTTTTTTTGATTGTGAGAATTCTTTTCTTACCATCCGGAGCATTTCATGAGTTGTTTCCATTTCTTTCCTCCGAAGGCCTTCATGTCATAATTCTCTTTTCTCAGCGTGTAGCTATCGTTCTCCAAATCTTACCGGTGAATCGTTCAAATACCCTCTAATCAGTTCATGAGCTCTTTGTTCTCATGTATTTAAATCCCCTCAAGTATCTTCATTCGTTTTCCAATTCTTCCCGTGAATTGTGCCTTTGCTACTTTCATTTTCAATTCTTACGGTGGTTCGCTCAAGATTTCACTTCCTTCGTTATCATATCAATTCATTCGTTGTTTCCGAATCCCACCGGTGGTTCCATCAATACCTTCTCAAGTTTGCGCTATATCTCTCTTAATCCTTTCTACGGGAATAAGTAGTATGCCAAATCCATTGCTTGTCATCAATTTAATTTGATAAAGGATAAGCATACAATAAATCTTATTCTTATTTCGTCGAGGTGATTCAATTTTTTTCTTCTTCCGGAGATTGTTCATGATGAAGTAATTCTCGGTTCTAGTGTTCATCTTTTCTTTCCGGAGTTCCAAGTTCTCTCGGTTATATCATCGCGAAGCTCCATCTAAATCATCACAAGGCTTCACCTTGTGTTGTCAACTTCTCTTTATTTTTATCATCCTTTTATTACCAGATTTCTTCATAGAGGTTCTACATGGTGGTTCATCAAGGATTCCTTTCATTATTCAATTGTTCATCAAGATTTCTCTCGAAGTTATGATCCGCCAAGCTATACTATAAAATAAACATGGTGCTCAACACATGTTTTTGTTTTGACGAGATCAAGTATTCTTTTTCTTGCATTTTTAAGTGCAATTCTTTCTACCTTATCATTTGAGGTGGTGTTATGTCATTCTTGATAATTTTGAGTTCGTGTTTCTTGATTCACATGTTCTCAAGAATGAGGTATTTTAAATCCATCAATCTCTTCGTTGGAGTTAGCTCGGTAAAGATTTCACCTAAAGCCTTCCCGAAGGAATGTTGCTAATTGTGGTGCTTATCAATGACCCAAGTTCTCCAATGATCCTCTCGGTGAAAGAAGTTTCTCTTATCTTCATTGATCTCAACCAATCAATTGTTTCTATTAGTGGCGGGTTGTCACCTCATCATTTTGAGATGTTTTCCATAAGACCATAATAAGCTTGTGCTTTTCGTTGTTGATTTTCCAGCAACTCCGTTCAATTCTTCTTTGCAAGGATGCTTTTCAAGCTCATTTGTGGCAGAAGTTGGCATTTTCTTCTCCATTCTGTTGTTCCAATGATATATCTTCTATTCGTTCTTCCGGAGGCATGGTGATGTTGCTCTCTTCACTCATCATCTTAGATTATGAGGATCGTGTTCTTTTCATGCTTATCCATTTAACCAGAGTGTTGTGTCATCTCTTCAAGTGCTTTTCATCTTATCAAGTTCTCCTTCTTCTTTCAGTCAGAGTGCTGCCCAAATTATATCAATCTTATTCCTTCTCTATCTAGTTTTAACCAGAGTGGTTTGAATATCTATCTTATCACTAAACCTCTTGGTTCTCGTCGTATCCCTTGTTCCTCTTTTCTAACGGAGTGTTTTCAACTTTGTTCATCTTTGTTGTTTTCTTTCTTTCTTTTTGCTCAACCTCTCAAGTTTCATGGTTTCACTCGTTCGTCGAAGAAGCAACTTAGTTTTACCTCTTCTCTTCCTTTTCCGTTTCTCTCCGGTGCCATCCTAGATCTCGGGACGAGATCCTCTCGTAGTGGTGGAGTGTTGTAACGCCCTGGATACAACTTTCCATATTCGTAACTCCAACTCTTGCCTTTTCCGGAGATGCGATATGATATTTCCTTCGTGGTTGGGTTTTTGTCTTTTGTTTTGCATTTTATTCTTGTCATGCATTTCATCATCGCATCATTTGCATTGCATCGGCACTCGTTGCCATCTCTATTTTTTTAACTTGCATCCGCTCGTAGTTGTCGCGTTCCCCCCTTGCTTTTGTTGATCGCCCCGAAACAAACCATGTTTTCGTTTCCCTTTTGTCCGACCACCTAACCTCTCTTGCCAGCTCGCAGCCCCCCTCGCGCGCGCGTCCCAAACTCCCCTGAACCCGACCCGGACTGTCATGACCAATGGGTCCGAATCATCTCCAAACATCTACAAAACATCTCCGTTTTTGTTTTTGGACTCCCTAGCATATTTATTCTCGTCCGTTCGATTTCGATCCAAGGGACTAGGTAGCCACTAAGCTAATCCTTCCTATAAATAGACCCCTGACCCTAAAATTTAGGAGCCTTGTCCCATCCTCCCAGTGGCCGCCAGTCCTCTTCCACCTCGGGATCTCCTCCCGATCCAATCAGATCTGCCTCCACCCTCTGATTTCCCGTCGCTCCAATCATCAGCTCCCTCTGTCCTCCCTGGATGCGTCCCGTCCACCCAATCGGCGCCCGCGCCCGAGTAGCTGCCTCAAGCATGGCTGCGTGTCCCCGACGGCAGCATCTCCGGCCGCAGCTCCACCACCAGGCCCGTCGCCTTGCTCTCTGCTTCCCTGGTCTCTCTCTTCCTTCTCCCTCTCGAGTTGCTATTGCTCACTCCCTCTTCCCTCATCCGCAGGAGACCAACGCCATGGCTGCCTGAGTTCCTCCATGCCGTCCAGCACCCGGATCGGCGCCTCCCTTCGCGTTCCTGTAGTCCCGCGTCGCCGGAGCAGGAGCTCCATCCGCTGCCGCACCCTGTATCGCCTGAAACCGCCCCACGTCTTGCCTCCTCTGTCTGCTTCCTATGCATCGAGCGAGGCCAGGCAACCGCGCCGCGTTGACCACATCGTTAACCCACCCGAGAGGGTCGACCTCCTCTCCAGATCCGGCCCAAGCCGCTCCCCTCGCCCGGCCTGCCTATTCGATCCACCTGCATCGCCTCGAATGGCCTCCTCTGCGTGAGGCCCGCAAGCCATGCCGGCCCAGCCGCCCTCATGACGGCTTCCCTCTTCAACGCGTGGGCTGAGTCCCTCTGGTGAGGCCCAGTCCGCCTCAGTTTCGGCCCGTAGTTATTTTTTTCCGCTGCTGCGAATTTGTCTAATTTCTAGAAAACTGCATATTTACAGATTGACCCCTGTTGTTCATGCATATAATAACTCCACAATCGTGCATCGGATTAAAATGTTTTACATATGTAAGATGCTTAGAATTTTGTCTAGTTTCATAATATGCCACTTTCATCCATGTTTAAAATGTTTAAAATGCTGTTTGTTTAAACTTGCTCAAATGCCATGTTAAAATGATTTAATTCATAACTAAATAACCGTAACTCTGTTTTAAATAAACTTTATATGTAAATGGGGTGAAAAAATGCCTAGTTTAACTTGGTGCACTCATCTTGCATGTTTAACAACTCTAAAATATGTTTTAGGGTAGAACAGTACCAAACTCAAAATATGCACATGGGGATTTTCCGGAATTGTTGTTTGTAACTTCCGGCCTAATTTAAACTTGCCTAGATATGTAGTTTCATTATGTTTCACCTCTTGCCATGTTTAACAACATTTAATATTGTTGTGTACCTAAACGAGAGCGAACTAAATAACTCAAATGTGGTGTTTTGTCAATATGCAACTCGTTGCATATTGAGCTCCACTTAACTTGTAGTATTGTTTGTTGCACTTTGCCATGCCATGCCTCATTTAAACCGGACAAGCATCCTACTTGTTTGTGCATCATGCCATGTTTATGCTCGTGCATTTACCATGTTGTTTGTTTCTTTCTGGTGTTGCTTCTTAGTTCCGGTAATGTTGCCATTGTGAGGATTCGTTCGACTACTCCCTTTCGTCTTCTTCATGGACTTGTTCTTCTTCCTTGCGGGATTTCAGGCAAGATGACCGTTACCCTGGATCTCACTACTATCATTGCTATGCTAGTTGCTTCGTTCTATCGCTATGTTGCGCCACCTATCACTTGTTCTTCAAGCCTCCCAAATTGCCATGTCAACCTCTAACCTTTTCATCCTTCCTAGCAAACCATTGCTTGGCTATGTTACCGCTTTTGCTCAGCCCCTCTTATAGCGTTGTTAGTTGCAGGTGAAGTTGAAGATTGCTTCATGGTGGACAAGATTATGTTGGGATATGACAATATCTCTTATTTAATTAATGCATCTATATACTTGGTAAAGGGTTGAAGAATCGGCCTTACGCCTGGTGTTTTGTTCCACTCTTGCCGCCCTAGTTTCCGTCATACCGGTGTTATGTTCCTGGATTTTGCGTTCCTTACGCGGTTGGGTGATTTATGGGACCCCCTGGACAGTTCTCTTTGAATAAAACTCCTCCAGCAAGGCCCAACCTTGGTTTTACCATTTGCCTCACCTAGCCCTTTTTCCCTTGGGTTTCTGGAGCCCGAGGGTCATCTTTATTTTAGCCCTACCGGGCCAATGCTTGTCTAAGTGTTGGTCCAAACCGAGCGATGTCCGGCGCCCCCTGGGCAACCAGGGTCTATGCCAACCCGTCGTCTTGCTCATCCGGTGTGCCCTGAGAACGAGATATGTGCAGCTCCTATCGGGATTTGTCGGCACATCCGGGCGGCTTTGCTGGTCTTGTTTTACCATTGTCGAAATGTCTTGTAAACCGGGATTCCGAGTCTGATCGGGTCTTCCTGGGAGAAGGTATATCCTTCATTGATCGCGAGAGCTTATCATGGGCTAAGTTGGGACACCCCTGCAGGGTATAAACTTTCGAAAGCCGTGCCCGCAGTTATGGGCAGATGGGAATTTGTTAATGTCCGGTTGTAGATAACTTGACACCAGATCCGAATTAAAATGCATCAACCATGTGTGTAGCCTTGATGGTCTCTTTTCGGCGGAGTCCGGGAAGTGAACACGGTTTTGGGTTATGATTGACGTAAGTAGGAGTTCAGGATCACTTCTTGATCATTGCTAGCTTCACGACCGTTCCATTTGCTCTCTTCTCGCTCTCATTTGCGTATGTTAGCCACCATATATGCTTAGTCGCTGCTGCATCCTCACCACTTTACCCCTTCCTTTCCCATCAAGCTTTGCTAGTCTTGATACCCATGGTAATGGGATTGCTGAGTCCTCGTGGCTCACAGATTACTACAACAACAGTTGCAGGTACAGGTTATGCGATGATCTTGATGCAAGAGCGATGTTGCTTGTTTTGGAGTTCTTCTTTGATCAGGGATAGGTTCCAGGTCGGCAGCCTGGGCTAGCAGGGTGGATGTCGTTCGAGTTTCTATTTGTGTTTCGTTCATAGTCGGATGTGGTTCTTATGTATGATGTATTGTTGTATTCGTGTGGCATTGTATGCCTCTTGTATGTACCCCCATCTATTATGTAATGTTGATGTAATGATATCCACCTTGCAAAAGCATTTCAATATGCGGTTCTACCCTTGGTTGGACCTTCAAGTCTCTTTAGGATAGTATCGCATATTGGGTGTGACATACCGGAACCCCCTGGGGAGTTAATGGGCCTTAATGGGCCAAGTGGTGGGGCGCCCCCCCAAGCCCAATCCGAATTGGGGAGGGGGGCCGACACCCCTTTCCTTCCTCCCTCTTCCCCTTCCTTCCCCCTCCTAGTTGGACTAGGAAAGGGGGGAAACCTACTCCTAGTAGGAGTAGGAATCCCCCCTTGGGGCGCGCCATAGGAGTCCAGCCCTCCCCCTCCTCCACTCCTTTATATACAGGGGAGGGGGGCACCCCATAGACACACAAGTTGATTCTTAGCCGTGTGCGGTGCCCCCCTCCACATATTTGCACCACGGTCATATTGTCGCGGTGCTTAGGCGAAGCCCTGCGTCGGTAAATTCATCATCACCGTTAACACGCCGTCATGCTGACGAAACTCTCCCTCGACCTCAGCTGGATCTAGGAGTTCGAAGGACGTCACTGAGTTGAACGTGTGCAGATCGCGGAGGTGCCGTGCGTTCGGTACTTGATCAGTTGGATCGCGAAGACTTTCGACTACATCAACCACATTACATAACGCTTCCGCTTTCGGTCTATGAGGGTACGTGGACACACTCTCCCCGCTCGTTGCTATGCATCTTCGAGCCAGGTCTATGCGTAGATGTTATATGCACGAGTAGGACACAAAGAGTTGTGGGCGATAACAGTCATACTGCTTACCAACATGTCATACTTTGATTTGGCGGTATTGTTGGATGAAGCGGTCCAGACCAACATTACATGACCGTGTTCATGAGACTGGTTCTACTGCCATGCTTTGCACACAGGTGGCTAGTGGGTGTCTGTTTCTCCAACTTTAGTTGAATCGAGTGTGACTGCGCCCGGTCCTTGTTGAAGGTTAAAACAACAAACTTGACAAAAAATCGTTGTGGTTTTTGATGCGTAGGTAAGAACAGTTCTTGCTAAGCCCGTAACAGCCACTTAAAACTTGCAACAACAAAGTATAGGATGTCTAACTTGTTTTTGTAGGGCATGTTGTGATGTGATATGGTCAAGACGTGATTATATAAATTGTTGTACGAAATGATCATGTTTTGTAACACAGTTATCAGCAACTGGCAGGAGCCATATGGTTGTCACTTTATTGTATGAAATGCAATCGCCATGTAATTGCTTTACTTTATCACTAAGCGGTAGCGATAGTCATAGAAACAATAGTTGGTGAGACGACAACGATGCTTCGATGGAGATCAAGGTGTCAAGCCGGTGACGATGGTGATCATGACAGTGCTTTGGAGATGGAGATCAAAGGCACAAGATGATGATGGCCATATCATATCACTTATAATTGCATGTGACGTTTATCCTTTATGCATCTTATTTTGCTTAGTACGGCGGTTGCATTATAAGATGATCTCTCACTAAAATTTCAAGGTATAAGTGTTCTCCCTGAGTATGCACTGTTGCTACAGTTCATCGTGCCGAGACACCACGTGATGATCGGGTGTGATAAGCTCTACGTTCACATACAACGGGTGCAAGCCAGTTTTGCACATGCAGAATACTCGGGTTAAACTTGACGAGCCTAGCATATGCAGATATGGCCTCAGAAGATTGAGACCCAAAGGTCGAGCGTGAATCATACAGTAGATATGATCAACATAGTGATGTTCACCATTGAAAACTACTCCATCTCACATGATGATCGGACAAGGTTTAGTTGATGTGGATCACGTGATCACTTAGATGATTAGAGGGATGTCTATCTAAGTGGGAGTTCTTAAGTAATATGATTAATTGAACTTTAATTTATCATGAACTTAGTACCTGATAGTATTTTGCATGTCTATGTTGTTGTAGATAAATGGCCCGTGTTGTTGTTCTGTTGAATTTTAATGCGTTCCTAGAGAAAGCTAAGTTGGAAGATGATGGTAGCAGTTACACGGACTGGGTCCGTAACTTGATGATTATCCTCATTGCTGCATAGAAGAATTACGTCCTGGAAGCACTGCTAGGTGCCAAACCCACTGCAGGAGCAACGCCAGATGTTATGAACGTCTGGCAGAGCAAAGCTAATGACTACTCGATAGTTCAGTGTGCCATGCTTGACGGCTTAGAACCGGGACTTCAATGACATTTTGAACGTCATGGAGCATATGAGATGTTCCTGGAGTTGAAGTTAATATTTTAAGCAAATGCCCAGATTGAGAGATATGAAGTCTCCAATAAGTTCTATAGCTGCAAAATGGAGGAGAATTATTCTGTCAGTGAACACATACTCAGAATGTCTGGGTACCACAACCACTTGACTCAACTGGGAGTTAATCTTCCTGATGATAGTGTCATTGACAGAGTTCTTCAATCACTGCCACCAAGCTACAAGAGCTTCGTGATGAACTATAGTATGCAAGGGATGGATAAGACAACTCCAAGCTCTTCGCAATGCTAAAGGCTGCGGAGGTAGAAATCAAGAAGGAGCATCAAGTGTTGATAGTCAACAAGACCACTAGTTTCAAAAAAGGGTAATGGGAAGAAGGGGAACTTCAAGAAGAATGACAAGCAAGTTGCTGCTCAAGTGAAGAAGCCTAAGTCTGGACCTAAGCCTGAGACTGAGTGCTTCTACTGCAAAGGGACTAGTCACTGGAAGCGGAACTGCCCCAAGTATTTGGCGGAGAAGAAGGATGGCAAAGTGAAATGTATATTTGATATACATGTTATTGATGTGTACTTAACTAATGCTCGCAGTAGCGCCTGGGTATTTAATACTGGTTCTGTTGCTCATGTTTGCAACTCGGAACAGGGGCTACGGATTAAGCGAAGATTGGCTAAGGACGAGGTGATGATGCGCGTGGGAAATGGTTCCAAAGTCGATGTGATCGCAGTCAGCACGCTACCTCTACATCTACCTTCGGGATTAGTTTTAGACCTGAATAATTGTTATTTGGTGCCAACCTTAAGCATGAACATTATATCTGGATCTTGTTTGATGCGAGACAGTTATTCATTTAAATCAGAGAATAATGGTTGTTCTATTTATATGAGTAATATCTTTTATGGTCATGCACCCTTGATGAGTGGTTTATTTTTACTAAATCTCGATAGTAGTGATACACATATTCATAGTATTGAAGCCAAAATATATAAGTTTAATAATGATAGTGCAACTTATTTGTGGCACTGCCATTTAGGTCATATTGGTGTAAAGCGCATGAAGAAACTCCATGCTGATGGGCTTTTGGAATCACTTGATTATGAATCACTTGATGCTTGCAAACCATGCCTCATGGGCAAGATGACTAAGACTCCGTTCTCCGGAACAATGGGGCGAGCAACAAACTTATTGGAAATAATACATACTGATGTATGCGGTCCGATGAGTGTTGATGCTCATGGCGGGTATCGTTATTTTCTGACCTTCACAGATGATTTGAGCAGATATGGGTATATCTACTTAATGAAACATAAGTCTGAAACATTTGAAAAGTTCAAAGAATTTCAGAGTGAAGTGGAAAATCATCGTAACAAGAAAATAAAGTTTCTACGATCTGATCGTGGAGGAGAATATTTGAGTTACGGTTTTGGTCTTCATTTGAAACAATGCGGAACAGTTTCGCAACTCATGCCACCCAGAACACTACAACGTAATGGTGTGTCCGAATGTCGTAATCGTACTTTATTAGATATGGTGCAATCTATGATGTCTCTTACTGATTTACCGCTATCGTTTTGGGGTTATGCTTTAGAGATGGTTGCATTCACGTTAAATAGGGCACCATCTAAATCAGTTGAGACGACACCATATGAACTGTGGTTTGGCAAGAAACCCAAGTTGTCGTTTCTTAAAGTCTACGGCTGCGATGCTTACGTGAAAAAGCTTCAACTGATAAGCTCGAACCCAAATCGAAGAAATGTGTCTTCATAGGATACCCAAAGGAGACTGTTCGGTACACCTTCTATCACAGATCCGAAGGCAAGTTATTCGTTGCTAAGCATAGATCCTTTCTAGAGAAGGAGTTTCTCTCGAAAGAAGTGAGTGGGAGGAAAGTAAAACTTGATGAGGTAATTGTACCTTCTCCCGAATTGGAAAGTAGTACATCACAGAAGTCAGTTCCAGTGATTCCTACACCAATTAGTGAGGAAGCTAATGATGATGATCATGAAACTTCTGATCAAGTTACTATCGAACCTCGTAGGTCAACCAGAGTAAGATCAGCACCAGAGTGGTATGGTAATCCTGTTCTGGAGGTCATGTTATTTGACCATGACGAGCCTACGAACTATGAGGAAGCGATCATGAGCCCCGATTCCGTGAAATGGCTTGAGGCCATGAAATCTTACATGGGATCCATGTATGAGAACAAAGTATGGACTTTGGTTGACATGCACGTTGATCGGCAAGCCATAGAGAATAAATTGATCTTCAAGAAGAAGACTGGCACTGACGGTAATATTACTATCTACAAAGATCGACTTGTTGCGAAAGTTTTTTGACAAGTTCAAGGAGTTGACTATGATGAGACCTTCTCACCCGTAGTGATTAACTCCGTCTGAATCATGTTAGCAATAGCCGCATTTTATGATTATGAAATTTGGCAAATGGATGTCAAAACTTCATTCCTTAATGGATATCTTAAAGAAGAGTTGTATATGATGCAACCAGAAGGTTTTGTCGATCCAAAAGTGTCAGGACCCTGATCCTAAGCCACATCGATCTAGCATGTAACACATAATATCACTTTGCGGCCTCACGCATGGTATTCCCATGGGTGCCACCTTACCTGGCCAGGGACCGTTTGCGCCTTTTGGCTCACGTATATGATAGTGTCGCTAGCATCCATATGATAGAGAATCCGGGCCGACATGACTAGTCGTGAACCCAAAGTGGCACTAACTTACAGGGACAGGCATACATGACCCAGCAATGAATGTGTCGGTCATCAGCGAGTGGATTCGGGCTGTAGCAACTGGGCTAGAAGGACTCCGGGAATCCGGGCTGTAGTAGGCTAATAGGACTCTGAAAGACACCGCGTGACATTTCCCCAAAGGGACAGACACAGGATCGAAGAAGGACACATGCCGGACAGTCTAAGTGTTCTAGAGCAGTAGCAACTGGCTAACAGGACTCCGGTAAACCGGGCTGTAGCAGACTACCATGGCTCGGTGGAAGCACTAGACTACATTTCCCCATAAGAGAGGCTACCAAGGATAGACAACTAGGTTGTCGAATCCCATACATACCAAGCATTTCAAATCATACACACAATATGCTCGATATGTGCAAATACAACATGGCATCACAACAAAACTCTACAACTCAAGTATTTATTCATTAGGCTCCAAAGAGCCAGATATTACAAACATGGGTCTGATGACCCAGCATTCAAGTCATACAAGCACAAGCAGAAGCGGAAGCTTAACTTGTCTGAGTACATACAACTACAAATGAAAAGACTGAGAAGCCTGACTATCTACAAGACCATGCTGAGGGCACAAGATTGTAGCTGAGGTAACAAGCTAAACGTCGAAGTCCACGGGGAACTACTAGCGAGACTGAAGTCTTTCTGCAAAAACATAAATTAAGCAAACGTGAGTACAAATGTACCCAACAAGACTTACATCAGAACTAAATACATATGCATCGGTATTAACAAAGGGAGTGGTGGAGTTTAACTGCAGCAAGCCAGCTTTGACTCGGTGGCTATCCTAAACTACGACTGCAAGTAACTCTTTTGAGGTGGCGCACATGAGTCCACATATTCACCATATCAATACACCACTATGGATCCGCTCCCATCTCCCTACGAGAACGCCATCCATAGCACTCACGCTTATCTTGCGCATTTCAGAGTATCCACTTTCACTTGTCTATGAACTATACAGGCTACCCAGAAGTCCTTTACCACGGACGCGGCTATTCGAATAGATGATGTTAACCCTGCAGGGGCGTACTTCTTCACACACGCTCTCGCCACTTACCACCATGTACACATCGTGTATCTCGGCAACCTTCAAGCGGAAGCCTGGCGAGGGAGTCGGCCATGACCTGACTAACCACACAAGTCTCTAGTCCAGGTTTATCGCCTATTCGGGTTCCATCCGCAAGGAGATCCGGCCGGGCTGTCGCTCAAGGCCCCAAACAATGAGAGCAGGGTTCTCGAGGCACCAAATGGGCGTCCCGGTACACCGTGCCTCGTGTCTCTACCACATCATAGCCCACCCCTAGGGTTAGCATTATGCATGGCCCCAACACATATCCTACAAACACCAGAAACTAGTTGCAACTCCTGGACAGAGATCAAGGCGATTAATAAGTTGAGAGGGGTACTTAAGCATTCCAATGTGTGGTAGTAGCTGTTCATGGATCACAAACACAGAACTCAGTTCATGAGGACGGCTGCAATGAGATGACCCACCATGTACTCCTACATGGCCTCTCACCGCTAGCTTTACCAAATCGTGTTCACACACTTAGCTCTCAACAGTAGGACATGTTCACCACATTCCAATTCATCCCCGATGAATCAGACCTGACTCAACTCTAAGCGGTAGCAGGCATGACAACAAGCATGAATGAGTAGGCACATCAGGGCTCAAACAACTCCTACTCATGCTAGTGGGTTTCATCTATTTACTGTGGCAATGATAGGTCATGCAAAGGAAAGGGGTTCAACTACTGCAGCATGTAACAATTGAATCATGGTTGTCCTAATGTAGTAAAAGAGAGCAGGAGCAAGGGAGTGGGATTGTATCGGAATGAACAAGGGGGTTTTGCTTGCATGGCACTTTTGAAGATAGTATAGTTCTTCATCGGTGTCATCGATCTCATCGTCGGAACCACGTCTATCAAGAGGGGACAAATACTGGCAACAGGGAAGGAAACACAATCAATGCAATGCACAATATGATGCATGACATGGCAAAATGAGTGTGTTGGGCTAATGCAACTACAACCAGATGGGTTTGAGTCATTTTGAACCAAAGGTTCAACCCCAAACTCATCTTATGAATTTAAATAGTGCTTTATCATGTTTTAATATAAACAGCAGGGTTAAGTTGCTTTAACATGCATGAAACTAGTACAAATGGATAGATTGGATTTTTCCGATCATTTTTCTTATATAAATTATCTCATTCCGAGCTATAGATTATTTTCTATGATTTTTAGAAGTTTACACTATTTTCTGAATTATTTTAAACCCAGAAAATGTTTAACTGCATCAGCATTGTGCAAGCATGACGTCAGCGGTCAATAGACCATGCCAGGTCAAACCTGACATGTGGGTCCGGCATGTCAGCCTCTCCTCTAACTAAGTTATTGATTAGCACTAATTTAACCCTAAGCCTAAACTAATTCAGGCCTGGCCCACATGTCAGTGGGTCAGGGGGGAGTCGAACCCTTGGTCAACTAGGTCAAACTCGCTGGCGTTTAGCCGCCGGTGGTGTCAGCGTCTCTCTTGTGCCTCAGGTTTCCTCTATGGGGCACCGTTCGATGCGTTGTTGGGCTCTACGGATAGCTGGTGCGATGGCGCGTCGGTTGATGGTGGTTTCCGGGCCGGGGTCGCCGGAGTCAACGGCGGCGAGGTCATCCGTGGCGGTCGGAGTTCGGGCGACCATGGAATAGTTGTTGCGGCATGCAAACGGAGGGCTACTTGTGCTAGGCATGCTCTATGGGGTGCCACGAGCGTGCTGGAGTCACCGGGGTGACCAAATGGTCATCGGAGCTGCGTCGACGGTGAGCTTGGGCAGCAGCGTGCTACGGTCAGCAAGGGGGCGACGACTGAGGTGAGAAAAGGGCAGCGGGGTTAGGGGGTTAGATGCAGGAGCTCACGGCGGGGTCGACGGTGGTCTTGGAGAGCTCGGGGAGGGGCTGATGAGGTCGTGCGGCCGCCAGCAATCTCGGGGCGAAGGCGGCGAAGATGGCAGGGCAGAGGGTGATGCAGGGCGTCCGGCGTCGTGCGAGCTGACAGAGAAGCGCGGGCGATGGAGGCGGAGCCTGTGGACATGTCGGAGAGGCGAGGGGAGCATGGTGGCTGTGGGTTTGACGGCGGTGAGCGCTTGGCGGTTGCGCCCATGGCGAGGAGAGGGCGAGAGAGGGGACGAACAGAGGGGGGAGCGAACGTGAAGGCTCTGGGGGTCCGCGTGGCGCACCTAGTGACGTCTAGGAGCAAGCGGCAAGCAGGAGGTGGCCGGCGCGCGGCGACCACGCGCCTCGCGTCTTTCTGGCACGAGGTAGGCGATGACTGGCAGGTGGGCTGCATAGCACTGGGCCGGCCAGTGGGTTGCGCTAAGTGCCAGGTGAGTTTTCTGCTCTGTTTTAATTTTTGTTCTTTTTTCCTTTATTTATTCATTTTTCCACTGTTTTTAAATTTGACATTCCTCTGAATATTTTTATATTGCACAATGGGATTATCCAAAGGCCCATAAATTATTTCAGAGTTATCTGAAATTATATTCCATATATTAAGAATATAAAACCAAATTCAAATACAATATTGATTTAAATTCCATTCCCAAAATAATTCCTTAAAAATGTTCATTATTTTTGGTTTGGATCAAAGCCCTTGCCAAAAATACTAAATATCAATAAAGATCATTTTGGTTTTCATTGAATGCAAATTTTAGTTGAACCTAGTTTGATTCAAATGATGCTAGGGTTTGATCATCCCCATTTCAAGATTAATAGAAATGAAAATGATGCATGGATGCAATGCGACTAATTACAAGCAGAAATCTAGGGCTGTGACAAAAAGGTGCTAACAAAGTGTGCAAGCTCCAGCGATCCATTTATGGACTGGTGCAAGCCTCTCGGAGTTGGAATACACGCTTTGATAGTGCGATCAAAGCATACGGTTTTATACAGACTTTTGGAGAAGCCTGTATTTACAAGAAAGTGAGTGGGAGCTCTGTAGCATTTCTAATATTATATGTGGATGACATATTGTTGATCGGAAATGATACTGAATTTTTGAATAGCATAAAAGGGTACTTGAATAAGAATTTTTCAATGAAAGACCTCGGTGAAACTACTTATATATTAGGCATCAAGATCTATAGAGATAGATCAAGACGTTTAATTGGACTTTCACAAAGCACATACCTTGATAAAGTTTTGAAGAAGTTCAAAATGGATCAAGTAGAGAAAGGGTTCTTGACTGTGTTACAAGTTGTGAAGTTGAGTCAGACTCAATGCCCGACCACTGCAGAAGATAGAGATAAAATGAAAGTCATTCACTATGCTTCAGCCACAGGTTCTATCATGTATGCTATGCTGTGTACCAGACCTGATGTGTGCCTTGCTATTAGTTTAGCAGGGAGGTACCAAAGTAATCCAGGAGTAGATCACTGGACAACGGTCAAGAATATCCTGAAATACCTGAAAAGGACTAAGGATATGTTTCTCGTTTATGGAGGTGACAAAGAGCTCATCGTAAACGATTACGTCGATGCAAGCTTTGACACTGATCCGGATGACTCTATGTCACAGACCGGATACATATTTTTATTGAATGGTGGAGCTGTCAGTTGGTGCAGTTCCAAGCAGAGCGTCGTGGCGGGATCTACGTGTGAAGCGGAGTACATAGCTGCTTTGGAAGCAGCAAATGAAGGAGTCTGGATGAAGGAGTTCATATCCGATCTAGGTGTCATACCTAGTGCATTGGGTCCAATGAAAATCTTTTGTGACAATACTGGTGCAATTGCCTTGGCAAAGGAACCAGATTTCACAAAAGAACCAAGCACATCAAGAGACGCTTCAATTCCATCCGCAATCAAGTCAAGGAGGGAGACATAGAGATTTGCAAGATACATACGGATCTGAATGTTGCAGACCCGTTGACTAGCCTCTCTCACGAGCAAAACATGATCAACACCAAGACTCCATGGGTGTTAGAATCATTACTATATAACCTAGATTATTGATTCTAGTGCAAGTGGGAGACTGAAGGAAATATGCCCTAGAGGCAATAATAAATTTGTTATTTATATTTCCTTATATCATGATAAATGATTATTATTCATGCTAGAATGTATTAACCGGAAACTTAGTACATGTGTGAATACATAGACAAACAGAATGTCACACTACAAAAAAAAGACACATCCGTGACATTTTGGGCCGAACAATTTTTTTTCTGTCATACTTATGACACTTCTATGACGATAATTGTGACAAAACCCGGTATCATCATAGATGTGGTGGGCTCCTACTTCTATGATAAAAAATCATGACAGAAAATGGGCTTTTCGTCCTAGGCGGGCTGGAGACGCAGTTGCATGACATTCTTTGGGCCGTCCATGACGGAAAAAACCATGGTAGAAGCAAGGGCTAGGAAAATATCAGGGGGTTCCCGGTTACGGTGGGTGGTCGGGGCCGAGCGATGCACGGAGGTTTGCGTGTTTCTCTCGTACACGCACGCGTGTGGGTGCGAGGTGTTGGGCTTTAACTGAACCCAAGCGAGGTGTTCGCCTACTGAACCCGAGCGATTGCACTGTAGGCTACACGTTACTGAACTCGAGCGATCAATCAATGGCTGTTAACTGAACCCGATCGAGCGATTCCTTCGCTACTGCTGCTAACTGAAGCTGATTGATGCTGCCTCCGGATAAACAGTGAGTCTTGCTGGGGGGGGGGGGGGTTGGATGAACAGTTCATGGTGGGGGTGGATGAACAGGACCCCGTGGTGTTGCCTCTAGATGAACAGGACCCCGATCGATCAAGCCGGTTGGGGCTAGATGAACAGGCCCCGTGCAGGGCTGGATGAACAGGTCGACCCTGTGGAGGGCTGGATGAACAGTAGACGGTGGAGGGCTGGATGAATAGTAGCCCATGGAGGGGTGGTTGAACAGGAGCCCGTTGAGAGGGCTGGTTGAACAGTAGCCGGTGGAGTAGCACGCGGTGGAGGCTGGATGAACAGGAGGCCATGGATGAACAATCGCAGGTGGAGGCTGGAGGAGGTCGACGGTGGATGGACAGTAACCTGTGGAGGCTGGAGGGGGTGGACGGTGGAGATGAACAGTATCCCGTGGAGTCCCGTTTTGCGGTATGCCACACCCCTCCCGATGAACAGGACCCTCGTTTTGACCGTAGCGCTTCAACTCAAGTCCGTTTCCTCCGTTTTGTGGTACGCCACACCCCTCCCGATCAATAGGACCCCATTTCGACCGTAGGAGGTCCAACACAAGTTCGTTTCCTCCGTTTTGTGGTACGCCAGACCCCTTCCGATGAACAGGATCCTGTTTTGAATGTGGCCTGTCGAACACAAGGCCGTTTCCTCCGTTCTGCGGTACACCAGGCCTCATTTCCATCGGTTGTTCCGTCCAAGCCCTCCCGATGAACACGACGACGCATTCCATTCCGACCTAGCCGGTTGGCTCCCCATGAACACGACGACGACGTTGTTTCTCCGTTCCGACCCAGCCATGTACACGAGCCCTGGCCGTATGTATGCGCAAGTAGGCATTCAAGACCCTGCCCGTATGTACGTACGTGGCCGTATTTTCTTTCTTGCACACTGGTCGTTGTACGTACGTGTACATGCTACATGCGTGCCTCTACTACGACACGTGCGCGCTCTACATCGACCAGTATGTACGTACACATTCGCGAACAGAATGACAACGCTACATGCGCTTCGACTAGGTGGGTCCCAACTGTCAGGCACTTCCTTGCGTGCGAAGATATAGCTGGTGGGTCCCAATAGTCAGGGGGCGAATCATTTTTTGCCCGGACGCACTTCCTTGCATGCGAAGATGTAGCTGGTGGGTCCTAGCAGTCAGGGGGGAAACATTTTTTTCGCGAAATACGGTAGCCCGTCCGGTGGGTCCCTGCTGTCAGGTGCGGGAATAATTATTTTGCCGTAATAAGGAGGCACTTCCTTGCGGCTGCCGTGGACCCAGCTGTCAGCCTCTCCACGTACAGTACTCTTTCGATGGAAGCCAGTCGTTGACCACATTGACCACGCCGCGCCGAGAGCACCAAGGCAGTGGACAACGGTGAGGCCTAGGAAGGGGACGACGCGGAGTCGGGGAAGACGCAGCAGTGGATGCCCATGCGGAGAGGAGTACGAGGGTTCACTGTTTCGGCTGTAGTGTGAGGCTGCCATCGCCGCAGAATAACGGGGGGTGTGGGTGAGTAGAGGGATGCCTGGCCAGCGGTGGGAGCAGTAGGGGAGGTGAGGCCCCCGCAGCATCACAGCCGGCCACGGGAGGCAGGAGCACGAGGCACGACTGGCGCTGGTTTGGGCGGCTAGAGCAAGAAGAACAGAGGTTGAAGAAGCACTACGGCTGTTGGATGGACATCGTATAGTCACCGGAGCTAGAATCGTTCATATTGACTAACTTGACAAAGCCCTCCGTCCCCGTCAACTTAGTTGGCCCACAAGTCAGCCTCCCACTATTGTGGGTCCCAGCAAGCGGAGGGTGGGGGGTATTCATTTTTTTGTGCGCAATAAGGAGGCACTTCCTTGCATGCGAAGATATAGCTGGTGGGTCCGACCAGTCAGTGGTGGGAACATTTTTTCACGAAATACAGAGGCCCTTCCAGTGGGTCCCAGCTGTCAGGTGGAGGAATAATTATTTTGCGCGTAATAAGGAGGCATTTCCTTGCATGCGGCCGTGGACCCAGCTTCCAGCCTCTCCACGCATAGTCTACTTCCGATGGTGTCGTTCGTTGACCATGTTGACCACTCCGCGCCGAGCGCATCCAAGGTGGCGGACGACGGCGAGGCCTAGGAAGGAGACGACGCAGAGCCGGGGAAGACGCGACAGTGGATGCCCATGCGGAGAGCAGTACGAGGGTTCACTGGTTCGGCTGCGGTGTGAGGCTGCCGTCGATGCAGGGCCTGGCTAGCGGTGGGAGTAGTAGGGGCGGTGAGGCCTCAACGGCAGCACAGCCGGACACTGGAGGCAGGAGCAGGCGGTCTCGTCGGCGCTAGTTTGGGCGTGTGGTACAAGAAGAGCAGCGATTGAAGAAGCAACAGGACCGTTTGATTCAAATCCAACGGTTACTGCTGCTAGAATCATTTGTTGACTAAGTTGACAAGCCCTGCATACGCGTCAACTTAGTAGGCCCACAGGTTAGGCCCCAGATGTCAGTGGGAGGAATCATTTTTTTCGCGTAATAAGGAGGCAGTTGATTGCGTGCGGACAGGCCAGCGGAGGGAGTAGGGTGGGCCGAGGAAGCCTGCGCGGCATGATAGCGGGCCACAAGAGGATGGAGCAGGCAGTCCCGCCGGCGCTAGTTTAGGCAACCGGAGCAGGAAGATCAGAGATTGAAGAAGCACGTCGGCCGTTGGATGGACATCCAACAGTCATTGCTGCTAGAATCGTGTGTTGACAGACAAAGCCTTTCATAAACAAGTCAGCCTCGAAATCTGTGGCGTTTACAACCCATTTGCTATTATTTTTATAATTTTTACTCATTTTCTAATTCATATGGAATTTATTGCAGCCCGTTTTCCGTTTTTAGAATTGCTGCCCATTTTCTGGTCAGTACCAGGATTAAATAAATTAACTAAATATGTGCAAAATTTTGAAAATTCGCAAATTTTTGCTGGGCAATGAAATATTCTTGATCCAAAAATTAGTAGCCATACTAAAACAAATTTAAAAATAAATTAGTACTATGTCATGTTAAATCCAATGAAGTACGTATAAGATATCAGTGAAGAACAAAAACAAAAAAAGAAACTAATATCCCATTTGCTATAATTTTTTTGGAATTTTCAACCCCTGTTGATATTACTTTTAACAGACACTGACCATACTCTTTGGCCAGGCCGAAATGCATCCCTCCTCGTCTTGAAAGATTTACAGCCCAGTAAGTTGGAGAAAACAGATAAGCCTAGCTTGGGTATTCTTCAAAAAGAAATACTGGGCTACCTATTTCCCAAAGAAAAAACTGCTGGGCTGGTCATGTTGTTAGATGGGCCACAGAGACCGCACAACCGAGTTTATAGCCTGCTCCTCCAAATTTCTACTCAAAAAAAAGTTGTGCAATTCTGTCATTAATTGACTATACGTTGAAAATGATGTGGGTCCCAGATATCAGCAGGGTGGATTAGAGTAAAAAATGAGGGGTTCATCTGAGTAGTAAAAGAGGCGCTTGCTTGTGTTCGGGAGTGGACCTGGTGGGTCCGTACTGTCATACTAACAACTACAGTCCTCTCCCGATTCACTATGTTGAGAGGGACCATTTCGAAAAAAAACTATGTTGACATGGCCGGAGGGCGGCGCCGCGGCGAGCGCACCAAGGCGGAGGATAAAGTGTTGTCGCCAATGTGCTGGGCTGGGTTGGACATTCTTATTGAAAAATAAAAATGGACCGAAACTATTTAAGATGTTGACTATGATTTGCATGGGTCCGCTGGTTGCAGGAAGAAAATGCTGGGAGAAAGAAGACTGGCCGCTATCTTTGCCTAAGAATAATATCGACTTAATGTAACGACACTATCATAGGAAATAATATCCTCCTATTAAATCATGAATTTAAAGAACTGGTGCATGAGCATTTAGCTTTATTTATTTATTTACTTATTTATGTTTAGGGGACATGTGAGAGCCTCCCTTCCAGTTAATTATGGGCTCCTCTATTGGGCCTTCATCAGTGGGCTGCATGCTATCAACAAGTGGAAAATGTGTTCCATACGAAAAATAGTATGCGCTACATACGGTACGGGGCACTAAAGTATCACACCATGCAATGACTTCCAAAACATTGTGTTTGTCGTTCTAACAACACATTTATTCAACCAACAGATGAAATATTCTACTGATTGTACATTGAAAACAACAGCAACAGCAACCATGGCTGGGGGTGCAACAGAAGCAGTAAGCAGGCCAGAAGAGTGAAGACGCACCTCTGTCTTCCAAACCAAACATCAGCCATCATTACAAAAGGTCTACCAAAAAAGAACAAGTGTATGCATCAAACTAAATAAAGATCCTACTACACCAAGTGTATGCATCTAACTAACTGGCTCAGTTAGACGTTACTATTTATTAAGCTGTGGAGATTGGCTGACGGCTTGAACCAGATGGGTGCCTGACGGGGGAAACTCCAGCCAGCAGGTCGAAGTCTGATACTTGCGACCCTCTCTCCTACTTTGGGCTGTAGAGCGTGGCGGCACATATCAGGGTATGGTGCATGCAAAGACGCATGGTACACTGTGTACACACAGTTTTGCCTAATGAATGAAACCGCGCTGCCATCATGATCCTTGCCGTCGGTTATCTCCTGGTTGATCGGATAATTCAGTCCGGCAAACAGAGAGCATGTACCAAGGCTACTTACCAACCTCCAGTTAAAAATTCCTGAAGGCCCAGAGAAGCTGGGATCCTGCTCAAAGACCTTGCAGTGACTGTGATTGTATTCCGCGAAACAACATGTCTGGTACATGCAAACGATCATCAATCATTCGTCGTCGTCTGATCGAGCCAGGAACCACCTGCAACTGCCATGCCGCTTTTCTTTGAAAGGTTTTGGGATTAGGAAGGGTAGGGACACCAGGCGGCCTACAACATCATATCAAGTTGGAGTCAAATAAAAAAGGGCTCTTGATGTAGTCAATCTTAAGAACATCATGTTATGAGCATGAATATTTTTTCAGTAAATGTTGACAGTAATATAAGCAAGTCATCATGATATCACAGGAAAGTAACATACTGCTGTAATAGCCGTTTGTAGCGATGACTGGAGTAGGCCAGCAATACGTCCAGCCATAGAAGGAGTCGACAGCATAAATGAAGCCCTTGTGTTCAATGGCATCAGAGAAGCATGGAGGATGTATGATCCTGTGATGGATGTGCAGATTTATCCACTTACCGCAGTGACCTGTCAGATAGGCGAGACCGCGGTTAAAGAACGCAATTAGCCTGAAGTCTTTATAATTCGCAGATCTTGTGGGCACTTGGCAGATTATACCCTTGAGCAAATCAAACTTGGTATCATGTTGACTAATGTAAGATTCCGAGTATTCTGGGCCGTGGTGCCAAAGCAGTGCAGTGTTAATCGAAGGAAGGGGGATCAATCACCGGGTGTAGACCTCCACGAGCATCCAGCTGCCGCGATCGTCGATGAGCACCATCCAAGACGTGTTCATGCCGACCCAGTACATACCATTAATGTAGTTGAGGGTGACGGGGATCGGATCGCAGTAAAGGGGGTTGATGCTCGCCACCCTATGATCGTTATGCTGCGTGACATGCCGTTTCTGAAGATCAGGCGGCATCAACAAGAAAGGAGTTGTCTTAAAAAGCTCCAGCCTGAGGGCTTTGAGTAAACGGTATAGCCCCGACGAGCACGCAGTGAGCGGCATGGTACTGAGATTGTCCACATGCGAAACAATGAGCTTGATTACCTCTGTGGGGACCGAATTCCAGCCACTCTTTCGGCGGATGCTGCTCGGTTCTGCCATTGTTAGTGCTTGGGTTTCGGACGAGGGGGGGAGGTGCCTTAGCGGGGATGGAAGATTGGAAGAGGAGGGGAGGCACCTTAGCGGGGATGGAAGAGCGGGCAAAGATGGAGAAGCGAATATGTGTTGCGGGAAGTGGAGACAGGTGATGATGACTACAACATGCCGCTTGACTTACGAGACACATACCAGCAGCGTAGGGTCATATCAAAGTCAAACAACTTGCTTGAGTGATCATAGTACTGGTACTCCCTACAGTACCTACTACAATGCCCTAACTTGCTTGAGTAGAGTAGTAGTGGAGTAGGACTCTGCTCTACTACTAGCACTGGAGTAGTAGTATATTCTAATCTAAAATAGTTACAAACTTCAATGCCCGAGCGTGTAATGACTACGAACCTCCATCGGTGCTAACTCCAATCCCCAGCAAACGTTTGCTAGGAGACATGGCAGTTGCAAACGCCCGCGACACAGTTATAGTACGTGTGTAAGGGTGGCGGTTTTGTCAAATACTATGGCTTAAAAATAGGCCACCGTTGGATGGAAATCTGACGGTTACGTGGGATTCGCCAGGATTGAGCTCGTGCCGAACAATCGCTAGATATCATTACTAAAAAAAGGTCACTACTGGCCCTTGGCGGAGAACATCAAGTATGAGACGTGCTACCCGTTCACCATGCCGGAGTCACTGGAGGATCACCGCCGCCTGCTAGTCAAGGAGGAGGACGGCATCGTCTTCCTCTTGATCATGGGCACCGGCGAGGCCCACGCAGGCCGCCGCCCCGTCTCTGTAGTGTGCGTCAGGGGCGACGCCGCTGACGCTGACACTGACACGAGGCCCATGTACGGGTGCATGCTCACCGTTACTATCCCTCCAAGGTACGTGTGCGGCGGCACCGGCTCCATCATGCTGACTAGGACTGTGCAGAGTTGGGACCTTCCCACCGATGTGGACATGGAAGACGCATGGTATGATTTACCCCCCAACACGGTGCACGGGGACTCCAAGGAGGTTCACCTGGACATACGCATTATCAAGTTAAATGTTGATCATTAGTCTTCGCTCAGTGTAATCCGCTATCTAAGCATGTGGAGACTTCCATGCATGACTTGCTCTATTGGAGTATCGCACATGAATAAAAGTGTATCCATTTATAGTTTAGTCTAGAATCTTCCTTGTATGAATTTTTACTACAGTACTGGTGAAAGACTTACTATGAACCATTTCTTACATCTCCTTTGCCCCTTCCAAGTCATCCTGATTTAATCCCTCCATCTAGGTGTATAGGGGCATGGTTAATACTTAATAGTATAGCCAACTGTTGACTATAATAAAGTGCCATGTCATCTGTAGCCAACATGTATAACAATTAATACTCAAAAACTAATTCTTAAAGATCATTTCTTGCAAAGCACAATAAGTGTTATTTCTTCACAAGTTTTGGATGCAGGTTGAACAGTTGGACGCTTTTGTTTGCAAAAGATACCTTTTTATCTATTTCACCCGGATGTTTGTGAGCTCTAGAGAATGCCCCACATTCTTTGTCAAAATAAACAACTCTCCAATCAATGCATTTCACTCTTCCGTGCAACGCACGGGCACCTTACTACTATAGATTAGTATGACAAAAAATTGAACTAACATTATATATAGTACGATAAATGCTGATGCATGTTACCTAAAATTATATCATTGAAAACTTTGTTCAAATATGAATCCAACGATATAGTTTTTGTTGACATGCACTAACATTTTGTCAGTTAAATCTACAGTCAAATTCAATGGTGGACTAATAAACCAAGACCGATGTAGTACAAGTGTAGTGGGCGGCGCTGCACAGGAGTCTCACTCTCACCCCGCTCGTGGCGCGTCAGTAAAGCCGTCATATCACAAAACCCAACCACTGCCAGTAATAAGTGGCCTGGTAAAATAAACAGACAAGCAACCATCACATCCCTCCGTATTTTTTGCATTTCATCTCTCTGCATTTAATTTCTCCGGTTCATCTCGCACACTCGATCCCTAGCTACTACTCCTAGTATCCCTACGTACTACTCTTAGGGCCAGTTCTTTTGGCGGCTTAAAAAATAAGCCGTCTCTTCCCCAGCTTTTCCCATAAGACTAGTCACAGTGGAGAGTAACATTAAGGCGCCTCACTCATTTATTTGGGCTTCTAAACTACTACTAGTACCTCCGTCCTGGTTTATTTGTCACCATTGTAATTTGTGTTAAATTTTGACAAAAGATTTAACTGATAAAATGTTAGTGCATGTGACATGCACAAACATTTTATTAGTTAAATTTATGATCAAAATCTGACACAGATTACAATGGGGACCAATAAACCAGGATGGAGCTAGTAGTAATGGGATTACTACTAATCTAGAAGCCTAAACAAACTGGCCCCTGGTACTCCTACTAGTAGTACTAGTACTCAAGTTGGAATTCCAATTGCACGACACAACTTGTTAGGCAAAAAAATCGATACAAGGTGTAGGAAGCGGTTTTGGAATTTGCATGCCTTTTCGACTAATGAGATACTCCGTACAAAGTACGACAGAGAAATAACGACAGAGAAGGAAGCTAAAAGTAAACAATCAAACGAGCATTTTTGAATTTGTTTTGCATTGAATCGTTTCACAAGCTTGACTAGTGATGTTTTTCTACTTTTACAAAAACCGCATCGTAATGTTAAAACATGCATTTGCACATACATAAGTAATAGTAGTACTCCCTCTGTCTAGGTGTATAAAGTCTTCCCTCCTTCTTGGTCATGGTGCACAACCAAAGATGACTTATTTACCTGGATGGAGGGAGTAGCACAGTCTGCAAGCATATATAGAGAGAGACATGTAGTGCGATAGTATATAGTAAAGTTTGTGCTATATGCACCTACTTACAAAATGCGTACGAATACAAAAGGTTTCCAAACTTTCCCTCTTACATACTTAATTAAGGACGCTAATAATTCCCAAATGTTCAGGATTTATCATTTGCGTCCCAAAACTAATGAGATCACCTTACGAAAGTAAATTATACTCCTACTGAAAGCCACTGCGCTCACAGGAGCGCTTGCGGCGCACCACGAGTGCCCTGTTGCGCGGCCGTTTCCCAGCGCACCGACACAATGCCTCTTCCTCAGCCTCGCAACTCGCGAGGTGCTGATTGGCGGCTTGCCGGCGGGCGAGCGCGATCTCACCGATGTGGTGATCCGGCGCCAACAGGTACTCCTCGCTGGAAGCATGCACCCGGTCCACGTACTGCCAAGTGTAGATGAGGCGCTTGGTCTCGACTGCACGCAGGGCTTCGGCACGGGCATCTTCCGCCATCCTCACGGCCCTTGCACGAGCCTTCTGCCAAAGAGCCAATTGCCTGACTCTCTCGGACGCGACATAGACCTGCCAGGCAGCTTGCCCAGCGGCGCGCTTCTTTTCCTCGGCCTTCTTCTCCGCCTCTATTTTGGTGTGCTCTACAGGCGGCAAAGCCTCCCACATGGCGACATTCATTTCTTTCCAAAGCTCCTCAAGGCTGGGGGGCTCGGCGCGCGACGTGGTGTTCTCCTCATAGTAGGGAGCTGACGCGTCCTCCAACACGCGTGCTGGCGAGATTGGGGACGCCAATGCGTCCACCTCGACGCGTCGCGGCGAGGAGTGGAACGCCGACGCGTCCTCCTCGACTAGTGGCAGCGAGGAACGAAACAGCGACGCGTGACCGTCAAGGCGGTGCAGTGAGGGGCGCCTAGGGATTGGGAGGGGAGATGCCAAGGTGGTCGACGTGAGAGGGAGGGGGAGGAGATAGCGATAAACATGAGCGTTCTTCCAAATTCCGTGGGAGGCGCAATATTTATAGCGAACAGTGGCACACCTACGTAAGATATGGACTGAGCTGCACTGACTTAACTGTAGGTCCAGTTGCGTCACTGACACGTGGGCCAGACCTCTGTTGGGCCCATATGTCAGTGACCCAATGCACCTGCAGTTAAGTAACTGAAGTAGCGTCCCGGAAGATATGTTGCGTGATTAACATAACAACTACGTGGGCATATTTGTTGGAGTAAATTACAGGGGAGGGAAGGGGTGGAAATATTGCTGGTCACAACGGATTGGACGAGCGCGGGGGAAGGAGAGTCATGCATGCAGATTTTTTTCCACACGGGGTGGAGTGGTGGGACCACCGGAGGGAGAAGGAAAGTTTGACAGGCATATTGTTTCCGCACATGGAGAGGAAAAGATTTGGAGACGAACGGGCTTCCTGCAGGTATGGGGAACGGTGCATAATAAGTCATCTTGCATGCCGGGCTAGGTATAGTCTCAAGTCATTAAAAACATACACGCCCTACACATGTTCACATTTCAAGGTGCACTAAATTATTGCATGCGATGATTAAGGCTGGCCATAATTGTGGTATCTTACACTACAAAAAAGACACATCCGTGACATTTTGGGCCGAACGAAATTGTTTTCTGTCATACTTATGACACTTCTATGACGATAATTGTGACAAAATCCGGTATCATCATAGATGTGGTGGGGTCCTACTTCTATGACAAAAAATCATGACAGAAAATGGGATTTTCGTCCTGGGCGGGCCGGAGACGCAGCTGCATGACATTCTTTGGGCCGTCCATGACGGAAAAAACCATGGTAGAAGCGAGGGCGAGGAAAATATCAGGGTGTTCCTGGTTACGGTGGGTGGTCGGGGCCGAGCGATGCGCGTTTCTCTCGTACACGTACGCGTGTGGGTGCAAGGCGTTGGGCTCTAACTAAATGCGAGCGAGGCGTTGGGCTCTAACTGAACCCGAGTGATTGCACTGCAGGCTACGCGTTACCGAACCCGAGCGATCGATCGATGGTTGTTAACTGAACCCGATCGAGCAATTCCTTCGCTACTACAGCTAACTAAAGCCGATCGATGCTGCCTCTGGATGAACAGTGAGCATTGCTGGGGGGTTTGGATGAACAGTTCCCGGTGGGGGTGGATGAATAGGACCATGTGGTGTTGCCTCTGGATGAACAGGACCCCGATCGATCGAGCCGGTTGGGACTGGATGAATAGGACCCCATGGAGGGCTGGATGAACAGGACCACCCCGTGGAGGGCAGGATGAACAGTAGACGGTGGAGGGCTGGATGAACTGTAGCCCGTGGAGGGGTGGTTGAACAGGAGCCCGTGGAGAGGGCTGGTTGAAAAGTAGCCGGTGAGTAGCGCACGGTGGAGGCTGGATGAACAGGAGCTTGTGGATGAACAGTGGCAGGTGGAGGCTGGAGGAGGTCGACGGTGGATGAACAGTAGCCCGTGGAGGCTGGAGGGGGTCGACGGTGGAGATGAACAGTATCCAGTGGAGTCCCGTTTTGCGGTACGCCACACCCCTCCCGGTGAACAGGACTCTTGTTTCGACGTACCGCTCAAACACAAGTCCGTTTCCTCCGTTTTGTGGTACGCCACACCCCTCCTGTCGGCGTTCTGGGAACGGGGGTCCCCAGACTTGCCTGCCTGCAGCCTACGGCGTGGTTCAAGTGGTGGTCCAGTACGGCCCATCTTCATCAACTCAAGCTAAAGACCCTCGCGAGGGGCCAAGCCTCGCGGGACGGACGATGCAAGGCTTCCTCAGGAACGGCCTCACCAGGCAGGCTAGCGGGGAGGCGGAGAGATCAAGGTAAGGGTGCCTTGTGAGGTGCTCGTGACGCAAGGCATGACGATTGAGACCAGGCAGGCGCCGGCCTGTGTAGTGTCCTTGTTTCCTCTTTGGTGCAAAGGGGGCAAGCACAGGCGCGGAGTAATGAGGCATCAAGCAAAGGTTACCATTTTGGTGCAACGAGACCAAGACCAGCAGAGCGGCAGGACGGAGGTCATCGTGGAGCCCAAGATGGCGTCATCACCAGTGCCTTTGGCAGCCGAAGACCAACATTAGTCAGAATAACTTGTACAGATGTTCCCCTTCAAAATGGCCGTTGTTGGCGCCGTTCCCGCTCAATATTTGGGAAGAGGACCAGGGCCTCTATAAATAGGGATAGCCACCATCGTAGATAGGGGTTCGATCCCTCGGAGAGAAGTAGTCCACCGCACCAGCTCAAGAACACCTCTCGCGAGGCTGATCTTCCCTTGTAGTGTTCATCATCAGCCCCCGAGGCAATCCACCACACCACACACTGGAGTAGGGTATTACAGCACAACGGTGGCCCGAACTAGTATAAATCTTGTGTCCCTTGTGCTGTTCATTGTTTAGCTTAGATCCTCAGCGAGGCGTTCGGGCGTGGATCGATAGGGGAAAGATCTTCGCGTGCACCCTAGAGTTCAAACCTTAAGGGTTTTGCCGGAACCGCAAATCCGACATTTGGCGCGCCAGGTAGCGGTGCGCCGAATCTTTCTTCCGCTAGTTCGCGCTCGATTGTTCACGGCATCCATCGCAGACGCTCGCCGAGCTCGAGCCGAGCATCGGGCTGCTCTCGCCGCCCGCGTCGCCCAGACGGCTCCGTCAGCGGGTGTCCCCGTTGTTCTCCGTCGCCTGCCGCCAATGCCGCCACCGGCCCGGCGAGGAACGAGCAGTAGGCGTCGTTGCTGCATCCCTCGGTGCGGCGGGAAGGTCGCACCGCCACTCCGTCGCTGACTCCAGCTGACTCGTCGACGAATGCCCGTCGCGCTCCCACGGACGCGCACGTCGTGTTGCTCCTGGCACACGAGCTCCTACACTATCGCCCCGTCGACGACCTCTACGAGGAGTGGATCGCTCGCATCACCGAGCTCGTCAGCGCTGCAGGGGGCTCCCCTGCGTCGTCCCTCTCGCTGCCTTGGCCTCCGCCCTGCATGGGTGACGCAGCTCGGGAGGTGCCTCCGCCACTTCCTCCCCAAGAAGGCACCCTGGCTTCAAGGTGCGCGGCCCCTGGACAAGACCCACCGCATCCAGCGCCCGCGCGGCAAGAAAGGAGCTGCCAAGAAGTCCCTCGCCCCCAAGAAGGTGCTCGTGTGCTCCCTGCACTAGCACGCCATGACCGCATCCCTGCGCCAGCATGTCAAGACCCAGCGTTGCCCCTAGCGGCGGCGCGCGGGAATCTCCAGGAACAAGCCCCGTGTCAGCAAAGAGCCCCGGTGGCCACCGCAGGCTGCCGCGCCTTCACCACCGAGCTATGCAGTGTCGCCTGGCCTGGCAAGTTCAAGCCGGATCTGCCTCCTCGCTACGACGGCACTACCGACCCCGCGAAGTTCCTGCTGCTCTACGAGCTGGGCATCGAAGCGGCCAACAGAGACGAAAAGGTCATGGCGAATTGGTTTCCCATGGCGCTCAAAGATGGTGCCCGCACCTGGCTCTTGAACCTGCCTCCCGGCATGATCTCCTCCTGGGACGAGATGCGTACTCGCTTCATCGCCAACTTCCAGGGCACTCGTGACCGTCCTCCGGTCGTGGGTGACCTGCGCCGCATCAAGCAGCAGCCTAGAAAAACCTTGCAGAAGTACATCCAGCACTTCAACAGCGCTCGCCTCAAGATTCCCAAGGTGACCGATGAGGCCATCATCTCGGCATTCTCTGATGGCGTCCGTGATGTCAAGATGAAGGAGGAGCTAGCCATCCATGAGGACCTGTGCACATCTCTGGAGCTGTTCAACCTGGCGACCAAGTGCGCAAGGGCTGAGGAGGGACGCCTCTCCCTTCTCGAGCTTCCAGCCGCTGATCCTGAAGAGAAGAAAGCCAAGGCCAAGGATGTGAAGTGCAAAGGAGCAGCTGTGCTCGCAGCAGAGCCAGACACGAAGCTTGGCAGGGACCAGCCGGAGTCGTCCAAGGGCAACCGATACTGCGTGTACCATGACCTCCACACCCACAACACCAGCGAATGCCAAGAGCTCAGGGCAGTGCGAGAAGGACGTGTCGGTTGAATCCCCGAGTGCAACGATCGGGGCTACGGCCGAGGTGGAGGAAGAGGTGAAGGACGATGGGATGACCGAGGCCCTCCACTACAAAAAAAGACACATCCATGACATTTTGGGCCGAACGAAACTTTTTTCTGTCATACATATGACACTTCTATGAAGATAATTGTGACAAAACCCGGTATCATCATAGATGTGGTGGGCTCCTACTATGACAAAAAATCATGACAGAAAATGGGCTTTTCATCCTGGGCGGGCCGGAGACGCAGCTGCATGACATTCTTTGGGTCATCCATGACAGAAAAAACCATGGTAGAAGCGAGGGGGAGGAAAATTTCGGGGAGTTGCCGGTTATGGTGGGAGGTCGGGGGCCGAGCGATGTGCGTTTCTCTCGTACACGTACGCACGTGTGTGTGAGGCGTTGGCTCTGACTGAACCCAAGCGAGGCGTTGGGCTCTAACTGAACCCGAGCGATTGCACTGCAGGCTACGCGTTACTGAACCCGATCGATCGATCGATGGTTGTAAACTGAACCCGATGGAGCGGTTCCTTCGCTACTGCTGCTAACTGAAGCCGATCGATGCTGCCTCTGGGATGAACAGTGAGCGTTGCGGGGGGGGGGGGGTGGATGAACAGTGAGCGGTGGCGTTGCCTCTGGATGAACATGAACCTGTGGTGTGGAGGGCTGGATGAACAGTAGAAGGTGGAGGGGTGGCCGTGGAGGGGTGGTTGAGCAGGACCCCGTGGTGTGGAGGGCTGGATGAACAGTAGATGGTGGAGGGCTGGATGAACAATATACGATGGAGGGGTGCCCGTGGAGGGGTGGTTGAATAGTAGCCGGTGGAGTAGCGCGCGATGGAGGCTAGATGAACAAGAGCCCGTGGAGGCTGGAGGAGGTCGATGGTAGCCCGTGGAGGCTGGAGGAGGTCGATGGTGGAGATGAACAGTATCCCGTGGAGTCCCGTTTTGCGGTACGCCACACCCCTCCCGATGAACAGGACCCCCGTTTCGACCGTAGCGCTCCAACACAAGTCCATTTCGTCCGTTTTGCGGTACGCCACACCCCTCCCGATCAACAGGACCCCCGTTTCGATCGTAGGAGGTCCGTTTCGTCCGTTTTGCGGTATGCCACACCCCTTCCGATCAACAGGACCCCCGCTTCGACCGTAGGAGGTCCATTTCCTCCGTTTTGCGGTACGCCACACCCCTCCCGATCAACATGACCCCTTTTCGAACGTAGGAGGTCCGTTTCCTCCGTTGTGCGGTACGCCAGGCCTTGTTTCCATCGCTTGTTTCGTCCAAGCCGGTTGGCTCCCACGCGTTCTGTTGCCTCCCGATGAACACGACGCATTCCGTTGCCTCACCATGAACACGACGCATTCCGTTGCCTCTCCATGAACACGACGACGACGCTGTTTCTCCGTTCCGACCCAGCCATGTACGTATGCGCGAGTAGGCGTTCGAGACCCTGCCCATATGTGCGTACGTTGCCGTACTTTCTTTCTTGCACCCTCGCCGCTGTACGTACGTGTACATGCTACGTGCGCGCCTCTACTACGACACGTGCACGCCTCTACATCGACCAGTATGTACGTACACGTTCGCGACCAGAATGATAACGCTACATATGCTTCGACCAGGTGGGTCCCGACTATCAGGCACTTCCTTGCCTGGGAAGATGTAGCTGGTGGGTCCCAGCAGTCAGGGGGGCGAATCATTTTTTTTTGCCCGGACGCACTTCCTTGCGTGCGAAGATGTAGCTGGTGGGTCCTAGTAGTCAGGGGGCAAATCGTTTTCTTTTTGCCTAGACGCACTTCCTTGCGTGCGAAGATGTAGCTGGTGGGTCCCAGCTGTCACGGGGAAACGTTTTTTTCGCAAAATATGGTGGCCCGTACGGTGGGTCCCCGCTGTCAGGTGGAGGAATAATTATTTTGCACGTAATAAGGAGGCACTTCCTTGCGGCCGCCGTGGACCCAGCTATCAGCCTCTCCACGCACAGTACTCTTCCGATGGAAGTCGGTCGTTGACCACATTGACCACGCCGCGCCGAGAGCACCATGGTAGTGGACGACGGTGAGGCCTACGAAGGGGACGACGCGGAGCCGGGGAAGACGCAGCAGTGGATGCCCACGCGAAGAGGAGTATGAGGGTGAGGCTGCCGTCGTCGCAGAATAACAAGGGGTGTGGGTGAGTAGAGGGATGGCCTGGCTAGCTGTGGGACTAGTAGGGGGCGGTGAGGCCTCCGCGGCATCACAGCCGGCCACGGGAGGCAGGAGCACGCAACACGATCGGCGCTGCTTTGGGAGGATGGAGCACGAAGACCAGAGGTTGAAGAAGCACTATGGCCGTTGGATGGACATCGTACGGTCACTGGAGCTAGAGTCATTCATATTGACTAAGTTGACAAAGCCCTCCGTCCCCGTAAACTTAGTAGGCCTACAAGTTAGCCTCCCACCAAGGTGAGTCCCAGCTAGCAGGGGGAGTATTCATTTTTTTGTGCGTAATAAGGAGGCATTTCCGGTGGGTCCGAGCTGACAGCGGGGGAACGTTTTTTCACAAAATACAGAGACCCTTCCAGTGGGTCCCAGCTATCAGGTGGAGGAATCATTATTTTGCGCGTAATAAGTAGGCATTTTCTTGTGTGGGCCCCTACTATCAGCCTCTTCCGATGGCTGTTGTTTGTTGACCATGTTGACCTCGCCGCGCTGAGAGCACAAACGCGGTGGACGAGGGTGGGGCCCAGGAAGAGAACCACCCGGAGCCGGTGAAGCCACCGCAGCGGATGCCCACGCTGAGGGGAGAACGAGCGCTGACTGGTCGGCTGCGGGGTGAGCCTGACGTCGGCGGAAAATAACAAGATGTGTGGGTGGTTAGAGGGATGGCCTGGCGGCAGCACAGCCAGCCACGGGAGGAGGGAGCAGGCAGTCCCGCCGACGCTAGTTTGGGCGGCTGGAGCAGGAAGATCAGAGATTGAAGAAGCACGGCGGCCATTGGATGGACATCCAACAGTCATTGTTGTGTGTTGACTAAGTTGACAAAGCCTTGTGTACGCATCAAAAAAAATTTAGGACAGCGTCATCGTCAACCTAGTAGGCCCAGAAGTCAGCCTCCAAATCTGTGGAAAACAGCATACAGCCCATTAGCCATTTTTTTCAATAATTTACAGCCGATTTGCTAATTCTTAAGGATATTTGAAGCCCATATTCTTTTTATTAGCATTACAGACCATATATTCTTGGCACTGCTAAAAAATTGAATGAAATTTTGCATATTTCAGTGAGGTCCGAACTCTTTTAATCACGAAATTTCGAGTCACGTTAAAAATAGTTTTCAAAAAATTATATCAAAATAAAATTCAAAAAACAATTCTCCGCAAAAAAAATGAATGAAATTTAGAATCTTAACTAGCAAGATGCCCGTTCGTTGCACGGAATGGGAAGATGCATTTGTATGAGTAGTTTATCTTGTTGGTGAAAAGATGATATTTTAATGTAATTGCTAGTTGGCTTTGGTTTTTATAAGAGTAGAGAGTAGAGAAATCCTGAAAAAATGATATTTTAATGCAATTACCGGTTGGCTTTGGTTTAAAAATTTACAGCCCATTTCTTACAACTTATAGCCCGTTTTCTGGGGAAGCCCATTTCTTATCCCTCCTCGTCTTGAAAGATTTGCAGCCCAGCAGGGCTGAGAAAAGCAAGTAGGCCTCGGTTTTGGTATTCTCCAAAAAAAAGAACTGGGCTAGCCAATTTCAGAAAGAAAAAAATATCAACTAGGCTCGTCATGTGCTTAATAAAAGCGTAAGCGTGGGCTAGACGGGCCACAGCCCCCGCACAGTGCGCAGTTGAGCTCCGTCTCTGAAACTGAAAAACAACTGGGCGAGCTGCTAGGTCCCTGGTGTTATCCGCTCGTTGTGTAATTTTCTCGTTTATTGACTACATTGACAATGGCGTGGAACCTAGTTGTCAAGCAATTAGGAGGAAGTATTGTTTTGGCTTGTAATAACGAGGCACCTGCTTGCGAAATGCAATGACCCTGGTGGGTCCCTACTGTCAGCCTCTCCACGTACAGTCATCTCCTGATTCCTCTTGGTTGTTGACCATGTTGACAACACCAGACGGTGGCGAGCACAGCGAGCTAACCAAGGTGGAGAACGACGGCAAGGCCTCGGACAGGAACGAACAGCAGCCATGGAAGATGCAGAAGTGTAGTGGCAGGTGGAGGGGAGTACGAGGGCAACAACATGCAAGTCAAGCATACAAATGGTACAAAAAGCCCAAGGATTAATTGTTCATCAAATTTTTAGACAAAACCTAGATTGAACATGACAGTAACATCTAACCCAACCACTCTTTTTTGCAGTCACAAACAAATGGATCGGTCTGATCCATAAAATCAACATCCTGTGCAAAAAAAATTATTTTAGGATGTCTACAACTTGTTGTAAATAGAAGCCGAGCACGTTTAGAAGCCCATTAGTCCACCTGAAACTTCTTTTTTTTGCTGTTCAACATGTTCGTCCGTGAGAAAACTCTTGCTGTAAAAATTAAGCCTCATGGACAATAGTAACCTCGCATTCAACAGGAAGAATGTGACAAAGCTTTTGTTTGCCTGGTTGGATGCATATCGTCCCATCGTTATTGTCCTCAAACGAATGTCATGAGAACTGAGAAAATCCTTGTGCTTATTACGCCAACGATTGGTTATATGTTTTTCTCCATGTGGTTCTGCCTAAGTAGACATGAAGATTTAAAACAGTTAAGGTCTGAAAAAAGAGTATGTTGAAAGAATGACAGCTGAACAGTTAATTCTAGTACAATATATACGGGCTTTCAATGTCCATGAAATCATCACCTCTATGTATAAATTCTCCAGAGATCGAAAGCATTGCAGCAAGCCAATAATTATGTCCAGATCAAACTATACATTCTGATATATATGATCTTGACAGAATCCAGCAGCATTGATAGGCTATCAATGGACGAACTCCTCATTGAGCATATAACATAATATTAGTATCCAAAGTGTACTCCAAGATGATATAAAAATTATGCGCACAAATGAAAAATGCAGCATATGATTACAAATGTGTAGATGATAATATACGGTACCTGAAAAGGTGAGGAGCCAAACACCAACTCCTTGTGATTATTAAACGGGTCACGAATTACACGCAAGGTCTCCAGTTTGGGCGCAAAGATGACAGTTATTTCTAAAGGTGTATAACAATTATGAAGGAGCAACCTTTCAAGTGAAGGGGCATCTTCGATGATGAGCTGTTGTCCTTCAAAACAAATTCCAATGCTTTAGAGGTGAGGCGACTTTATTTGGAGACAACTGATACCGATTTCTATTCCCAAAACAATGAGCAAGCGCTCCAGGGCAGGGCAGCTGGAGTGGATGATGCTGTGCAGTGAGGCCTCGGACAGATAAACCACCACAAGCGAAAGTTTTTTTAGCAGTGGGATTTGAAGCATTTGTACCAGATCGTCTGGTAGATGGCACCGGGCGAAGGTGGCGGTGTGGAGAGAGGAGGAAAACCACAATATGGACAATGGTGGTGTGGGCACGAATTCTTGGTATGTTCATGGTATGAAACTTTCGTGGTAATGGTAGAACTCAAACTGCTGGAGTTTTCTGAATTCAGGGGATGTCAGCCAAGGGTCCACCTTGCCGGGTATGGACAGCAGGTAGCTTGTCGGGATGCAGAGGCATTGAACGGGGCCCTACTTGTGAGAAGAGACGATGGCTCTGATGAGATCAAATTCAGGAAGGACAGATATCTGACGACAATCAAGATTGAGGGGCGCGGGGCGCCATAGAGGGCGCCACCGAGTTGAGAGGATTTGTGTGCGGCAGCAATACTTCGTGGGGAGAAGCGAGATGATCTCCTCAAGGATGACATCCGGGAGATCGCTGATGCGGTCCACCAGAGATTCTACCGGTTCCTCAGATCTGGGTGGGGGGGGGGGCTCGCCGCTTCTCCCCGCGCTACCGGGTGCGGGATCTACAACCGGTGTCGCCGCTGGCGGGAGACTCATCTTCTTGGCGCTGGGGCTAGCCGACTCCATTTTCCTTGTGGGCGTCGTGCCGAGCTCACGGGTTTGAGCAGAGTTGCCAGAGACGAGCCTAGTGGCAGTGCGAGTGGGGAAGAAGGAGGGCTGGGGATTTCTATAGGAGTGGAAGAAGAGGAGCAGGCGTTTTCTGTACGAGTGAGGAAGAAGGTGAGCGGGGTTTTCTGGACGAGTGAGGAAGATTGGGGAGCAGGGGGAATTGGGTGGGGAGACGGAAGCGGGAGAGCGAGTTGTTCGTGTTTATAAGGCCCGCTGCACTAACTACTCGCTTTTTCCCAAGAACCTCTCTCTTCTTTTGCGTTGTTGCATGACTGGCCATGCATGCAGGATGCATGTGCCCGTCGGCCACTGCATGCGCCTGGTTTGTTACTAGGCCTATTTAATAGGGTGGTTATGGAGTAAATTAAGGAGATTTATTTTCTCTGTGTGCATCCACCAAATTAGAGGATGCGGTACTGGATGCAGACACTCACATTAAACTAACATTCAGAAGAACAAAAGTTCAGCATGTCTATGCATCTCAATGATTCACCATACTATAACCAATATACAAAACTGTGAGAAGGTGTGGAAATAAAGAAAATCGGTCGATGCTTCTCTGAGCAAAGGGCCTCCCTGCGCACGCATTAATTTCCTGGGCATGCTTGTTTCTTCTCAATGTTGCGAGCACTTTGAGCATGTTGGCAACTCCACAGCTAGCTAGCTGCCTCATCTTGCAATTGATGCTGACACATTTGCAGCAAACACATGAGGCAATAGAGATGACTCAACATGGGTCCATATTGTGCAGTTCCCCTGATATCATATTCATTGTCCTGAATCTGAAAAGATAGGAAAACAGTAGCTATACTTAAACGGTGTTGCAAAACAGTAGCACATATCAATAGCTCGGCATGACAAAACACGATCATCTGGACGAAGGGGATACTGACCTGCCTGAGGAAGATTACATATAATTTCATAAGTCCTTGGTTGATTTCCACCTTCGGCTGCACTGCTTGTTTGCTCCTCCACACATGACAGGATCGTTCCGCACTGCATTCAGCAAGTCAACGTACGAATAAGCTAATTTCATCTTGCGGTGGTCATTGTACCTAGTTACGAATGTAGGAATACCTGGAGCACCATGAGGTTAGCTGACAGCAGGTAGATGCAGCCATATAAATTTTGTGCGGTGCTACCAAAATTGAGGTTTGTATCCCTTGTCGTTATGAGAATTCTTCTTGAAGTTGGTAGAATGTGACGGCTTGTTCTTTGCATCAAACTTGCCTTTCCCCTGAGATTTGTTCTTGTTGTTTTGGGGCTGGTTGGGCTGGAAGTTCTTCTCGTGTACCATGTGGGCACTAGAAGCTCCCTCGGCGACCCGAGCACGTGTGTCTTTTGCTCTCGCCTTCTCCTCAAAATCAAGAGTGCTAATGAGATCCAAAACAGAAAACTCATGTCTCTTGTTTTTTCAGAGAAGTAGCAAAATCGTTCCACGAAGGTGGAAGCTTGGCAATGATGGTCCCAGCAACAAATTTGTCCGGCAACACACACTTAAAGTACTCAAGTTCCTTAGAGAGTGACTGTATCTCATGAGTCTGCTGAACAACAGAGCGCTCATCAGTCATCTTGTAGTCACAGAATTGCTCCATGACGTACAACTCGTTGCCAGCGCCCGAGGGCCCAAACGTGGCCTCGAGCGCAGCCCACATGTCTTTGCCGCTGTCAAACAACATATACGAATCCACAATGGAATCGTCAAGAACACTCAGCAGGGCGGCTTTGAAGAGGGTATCCATGTTCTGAAAAGCTTCCTGCTGTGTAGGATTAAGATCGCCCTCAGGCTTACCCTTAGTGGCGTCATAGCAGCACATGATCTGAAACCAATATACTGCTCTTGTGCGCCACCTTTTATATTGCACCCCCTTAAAAGTAGGCGGCTTCAAAAGCGCAGCAAAACCACTCGGAGTAAATTGCCTGTGATCAGGTTTTTGGATTGGATTGTTGAATATATGAGCAATTTAGTATGAGATTTAATCTGAATCAGCAGTAAATAGATCATGACGACAATTGCAAACATCAAAGTAATGATGCGGACTAAACCAGGAGGACAGAATCACATACTATACAGCGGGAGCAGAACGATGTGGTTGATGTTGTCACTCATGTCGTTGATGAAGAGGTTACCGAGGTCGGGGAAGAAGGCTGTCATTGAGGAAGTCATCGCTGGCAGCAGTCACAGGAGTGTGCTCCCCAAAAACCTGATCGTCTCTCACCTGTACAGGATCACAAAAGGCGGGGATCGGAGGACTGTTGTCCCTTCTCGCGGTGCACGCCGGAAGGAGGGCTGGAGAAGAATTGTGTGGCGGCGCTAAGATCTGGAACGGTGCGAAACCATATGATACAGCGGCGGCTAGGGTAGAGCATGTCAGGTCGGAGTATAACAGTAGGCCTTTGGCCCCCAAACCCCACGTCCAAGTCAATAATAGCTCAAAAAAAGAGTCAATAATAGCCCCACCAAGGTTTGTCTCAAAAAAAAACAGAGTAATTAAGGCGTCCGTTAGTCCCTTTAGTATAAATACAATATCATTAATAATGGCCCCACCTTTTGTCTCACAAAGTAGAGTATGTTGGAGTACAACCGGCTACACGTTTACAATCCGCTTCTCTTCTCTCTCCTCTTCTCTCTCCTTCAACTAAGCACAAATACTATATTTAAATCCTTATAGCCTGCTTATGTCATCTAATTATAGTACTTGCTCTAAAAGTTACTATCCACTGTGTAGTCTGAAATGCCGGGCGTGCAGCGGGCGGTGCCCTCGGTCGGCGTGCCGCTTCAACGGCGGAAGCAGTGAGAGGTCGCGTCGCCCTGACTTGCCATCAATGTGGAGCGGCGGGCTCAGCTGGCGCCGGGCGGGAAGCGCGCGCGGGAGGGGGGAGGGGTTTTTGTTGGGCCAAGAAGGTGAGAAGCCAACTTGGGATCGGTCCGGACGGGGAAATATCATGTGCTCCCATACTCTGCATATGACACTAGTCTATGTTACTACTCCCTCCTTTCCGGTTTATAGAGATGTTTAGAGTAACATAGTAATATGTTACAGTACAAGTTACTCCCCACTATGACCAGCCTTGGCCTCTCCCAGTGCTCCACCATGTATAGCTGCTAAGCCTGCCACGTAGGCATAAAATATGATGTGGCACCAATAAACTAAGCACCTATGCATTGAACACTTGAGTTACTAAGCCATTTAATGCACTTAGCACCTCATCTAAAGAACATTAATAGTATAGCCAGCTGCTGGCTATAAGCCTACAACCCATCTTATAGTCAACATGTACAAAGTGCCTAGGAGCATGTGCTAGAGCTGGCTCTTCATGAAGAGCCCGCTTACCTTCTCTCTCCTCTTCTCTTTCCTCCAACTAAGCAGAAATATACTACTGTTTATTCCTTATAGCCCGCTGACTCAGCTCTATTGTACTTGCTCTAAGCACATCTAAGCACTTGCTATCACCCCCTTGATCGTGGACCTTGACGCTGTACATCACCTTGTGTCTCATAATTTTCCTCGTCATCATCTGAGTCCTAGAAGATCTCACCCACATCATCATTAGCATGCAGCCGCCTTGATAGACAACGTGCGCAGAAGGAGTAGAGGCGACTGGGGACGCACCACCACCACGTTGTGGGCACTCCGTACGTGCTCGTGTGCGTGTAGCGAGCGTGTTTTTCCATCGGTGCTAGCTCTAAGGCCGAGGTTGCGGTCATCTTCATCTCCGACTAGTAGTTGAGCAACGACGACAAAGAGGTGCTGCAAGAGATGCGTATGCGCCGTTGCGGGCGAGCTTCGCCGTAGCACGACGAACCGGACATCGCCGCGGATGGCGCATGCCTCCATGCAGCCGAGTGTGTGCGCATGCATGTGTTATTCACGTGCATTCTATGGCCGAGCGTGTGTGCATGCAAGTCTTGTGTACGCGCGTTGTGTGCTCCATGCTGTGCGCATATGTGCATGAGTTGGATCGGATGGAGTTAGTGCATTGGCTTGTGTAAATATTTTAGAGTGTAGATTCACTCATTTTGTTTCGTATGTAGTCCCTTATTGAAATATCTAAAAAGACTTATATTTGGGAACGGAGGGAGTATAAAACATCTTCAACTTAGCATCCTGATGTACCGTTTCTAGTGGTTAGCAAAAAGTTCATGTTCTTTTAGTTGTTTATAGGTGGGCAGGCGGCAAAAAACAGGGGAAAACACGCAAGGTTCCTTGCAGACGCTCCACCGCGAGGTTCCTTGCTCCTCCTCGGTCGTCGGGAATCTATGCTCTTCAACTCTTTTCTTTTACGTGAGCTTTGTTCATCCTTTTCCCAACACGCGAGACATCTAGCATCAAGGTGCACGTGTCATGCAAGAAAATGGAGATAATCAGATAAGCAGTGCGTAAGTGAGTCGTGCGGGGGGGAAAGCGGGGGGAAACCCTTTTCCGTAAGTGAGTCGTGCACTTCGATGGCACCTACGCAATATTTTTTCTCCTCGATGGCACGTGAATGGCACGTGAATAGTGCATGTACTCAACGACGGAGCATGGGATGGTAGCAATGACATGGTCAGCCCTTTTTTGGAGCGAGTACATACTGCTAGTAAATAACTTTGATGTGTCCCATCAACTCGCAGAACGACGAGAAGCTTGATTATGCCTTCTCCCTTGCCAACGCGTGCGCGGTGGCTCGCAGCACGAGGAGAAACTTTTGCTTACAAGCGGTGGACGTGCAGCAGTTCATTTGGTGTCAGATTGCCAGAAGCACTACTGTAGAACCATCGACTTCCGGAAGAGGCGAAGAGCCAAGCGCAAGGTCACCTACTAACCTTAGGCTAGGCGTAGTGGAAGTAACATAAGTAGAGGTACCTCCTTTTTTTATTCTAGAAACAACCACACGCGAATATCAAGGTGCTGGTTACGTAGAAAAAATTTCCTACAGTCCGTGCTCAGCCCTCCTCTATCTCTCTTCTCAGCCAGCCAGCGGACGCGCGGAGCCCATCGTCTGTTTGCTCACATGCGGCCCCACATGTCAGTGAAAACGCAAGAGGACCCACTGAACCTGCACATCTTTCACCTCGACGTGCTGGTGATGAAAAACAAATCCAAGAAAGATCTTCGGTGGCCGCTTTTGGAGTTACTCAAGAGTAGTAAGATTCTATTTACAGTTTAACCCAAGATGCACATCTCGTGGCTTCAACTTATCAACTACCACTCTATTTTCTTTCATGACACGACCTGGATGCTGGATGTCCCACGTGTCGGCAAAAGGAGGAAGAACCCGACCAAATCTTCGGTTGTGCTCTCGGATTAGACTAGTTGTGCTAACTTAAAAATTTATTGTGTACTCCCTCCATTCCAAAATACTTGACTTCCATTTGTCCAAAAATGGATGTGCCTATATACTAAAACATGTCTAGATACATATATATTTTGACAAATACTACCTCCGTCCGGGTTTATTGGTCCCCATTATATTTCGTGCCAAATTTTGACCATAGATTAAACTAACAAAATGTTTACGCATGTCACCGAACATTATATTTTTTAAAACTATGTTCAAATACGAATCCAATGAGATAATTTTTCTTGACATGCATTAACATTTTGTTAGTTAAATCTTTAGTCAAAATTTGACACAAACTACAAAGGGGACCTATAAACCAGGACGGAGGTAGTAGAATGGAGGGAGTAGAATGGATGCAAGTTTTTGTATTGGGAAGAAGAGTACATCCATATATTGATAGAGCGTTGGAGTTGGCCTTACAAGTGGGACCGCAATTGAGGAAACCGACTATCGGCAAACCCCCACCTCGCCCGCCGCACGATGGCTGAGTTAGAGAAACGATGAGGTTGAAGAGATTGCTCTAGCACGAACTCCAAGAAATATGGTGTCAGATGGAAGTTGTGCTGGTGGCGTGTGCCGTACTCCTGAACGTGAATGCTTGTTCTGGCCCATGCCACCCTACTACTCCTACTACTTACTATATATTACTAGTATCGAGGATTCGAGGTGCTGGTTACATAGTACAATATGGATACAGTAAAAACACCCACACGACACGCGAAGCATGTGAAGCTAGTACAAATAGTGTACTACTATTGTTGATTGGCCTCATCCGATAACCTGTTGCAATGCACATACAATTATGTATTCGGAAAATATTTTTTTGCCTCGTCGCACCACTCACTCACAGAAGCAACTCGAAAGCCATTCATAAATTTAGTAAGTTTATCACAGGCATATCATTTTATTACATACAACAGGTCATCAACCCACATCGACAACGAGGATACATTATAAATACTAAAGTTTTCACCACACAACAAATAACAAGCAATGAAATGAACTTCAACTCAACCATTCCTCGGTGTTGGAAATGCTTGCTTTGAACCACAAGTGATTCTCTGGGACGGGGCATCTATTGTCGATCTCGAGACCAACGCATGACTGATCATCTAGGCTGAAGCGGCCTACTATATCAGTACCAGGGTAGGGAACCACGCTAATGTCCGAGGTATAGACACAGTTGCTTCTCATAAATGGTGCTAGTAACATTGTGTCAACAGCAGTTGGATCGCCTTTCACCATCATCGATAGTTTTGTCCAAGGAAGAGCGAGTTTTCTCCAAGACTATCAATTCTGTACCAGGGAGAAGGTGTTGGCGCTAGCACACTAGTATCCATCCCGAATACCATGCAACGGGTGTTGGAATAGGTCCGGAGAGTGCGACCATGGGAGACTACACCTGCTTCCTTAGCAGTAACATCATCAGTGGGCTGTATACACACGAGAAGAGGTGATCCATCGGAATTAGTTGCCAGGCGCCAACGAGTATATGGGCGCTGCTCGTCCTCATGCTCGTGATCATCACCATCGTCATCTCCCCCTTGGTTATAAAAATTTTCAAGTATAGGTGGTGGAATGTTCACAGGACCTTGGAAACACAAGAAGAAGGTTAATTAGTAAAGGGAAACTTGCTAACCCGCATGCATGTGGATGAAACAATTATAATTACGGTGGAAGACAAACGTACCGAAATCATAACGATTCCATGCAAAAACAGTGCCACGAGTGGTGGCAGCAAACACAAGGCCCTCGTATTGAATTGCATCACAATACTCATGCGTGTACATAAACTGATTTTTGAGCAATGTCCATCGAGTCAAACCAGCAACGACGGCAACAAGCTTGTCGAAGATAGCAACAACTTCATAGTTGTTGTAATTCCAAGAGCGGGTGGGAACTCGAGAAATTGCTATCTTCCGTAGAAGACAGTCACCATGATTGTATTTGAACGTGCGTACAATACCGGTGTGCTCAACCTCTGGGCAGTCTACTGAGATTTTTGGAAGTGGAACCCGGTCACGAGTATACACATTCACAAGTTCCCACTCGCATGGACCCAATGTAAACAACCCAATCTCCATTTGCGCCTGCCCAAGCCTTGCCCTCAAGAGATAGCATCTTAACATCATACGTATCATTATCAAGCGGCATCAACTTGCACAGGGCGAGGCCTCCGTCGTGACGGCGCCAGTCATCAGGGTCACGGCAAAGAAGATAGGGGAGATCAAACCGTTCCTTGACTCTTGGGTTCCTTGTAATGATGTTATTAGTTGAGTCAAGAATGGGCTTGAACAAACCTGCCATGCTAGCCGAGGGGATGACATCGCACCGATCAATGAGTTCCTCCACCACGTCATCTTTCAGATCGGGGCAAGAATAACGGGGTCGTTTCCGTCCTGTTCCCTCCATGGAGAAGACGATCGAACAATGGCAGAAGAAAGCGTGAAGGGCTGAAGGAAAATGGAGGAGGGAGAGGAAGAGCGTGCGACAGCAGTTCCAAATCGAGAGGGAAAGGCGAAGAGTCGGTGGACGGTTGCCAGTTTGCCACGGTTCACGAAGGGGCGCCCCGGCCTACACGTCGGTTCGGAAATACTCCTACTACTCGCCGTCGTCTCACTGATATGTTGGAACGGGACCACATGTCAACGAAACATGGTGTGTAATTTCTCGTGCAAAATGCGATCTGGCCGCGTTGGCCCGAGGTGCCGCATTAGTTTTTTTTTGAAAGTTTGCCGCATTAGTTATCGACCTTTATTTTTTTTAACATGCAATCTGAATGGATAGCTCCTGTGGTCATCACACGTGAGCGGATATAGTGATGGTTGATTCGCCCGAGCAACTTATTACTGTGGGAATATGGGAGTACCAGCGGATTCAAGGAACAGAGAAATGATGGTTGCTTCGTCCGAGCAACTTACTGTGGTGAAGGTGGGGCTCTGTGATTTGACTGCTCACTAGTCATTACTACTGCGGTGCAACGACCAGGGTGAATCTTTCCCTGAAGTTGTGTTGTGCACTCAATATTGCTGCATGGCAGGTGGAGCCGGATGAAGGATGTCCAACATGTCGGCGAAACGAAGTTGAATTGTTTCTGGCATTGCTATCAATCCTTCAGGATTTGTTTATATGTACGCATAATTTTGATGAATTGTACTGTGATGCTATGAAGGTTTCAACTCTGGTTCCCGCAGGAAAAAAAAGGTTTCAACTTAGGATTCATGTGTCTTGCCTCGAGATTATCTCGTTACAACATTCCATCAAATACAAATGAAACTACCATGGCTAATGCATCTCAATGGTTCGCAGATCAGCGCCAATATTCACATCACAACTGAAGACAAAGTTGTGAGAAGGTGTACAAATAAAGAAAAAAATATAATTGATCGATGTTGTTCGTAGGCATGGCTCCATTTCCTTGGCACAGTGTTCATTGCTTGGCAGCTAGTTTCACCCAGCTCTGTAGCCAAAAAAGAGGTGTATGAAGGACACCACAATCCGATCATTTTGTGCAGCTCCACTAAAATCGGGCGGACCATCCCTGTTTGCAAAGATATCCAGTCAGTGTGATTACAATAATAGTGGAACTAGATGATGAAACATAACACACATAAATTGAAGCCGATCACCTCTACGATCTCTCTTTAGGACTAACTTATTGTTGGAGAAGATTAGGCACGGAGTTGGATGAGGAGGATAGCAAAACCAATCTCCCTTTCCGCAGTCCCACAGAAATGTGAAAACGTTGCCCGTGTGACATTTTGGCGGAACTGCACAAAACACTCTTCAGAAAAGTGATTTGTGCAGTTCACCAAAAGGTCGCAATAGCAACGAGGTGAAAATGGATAGCCCTGTTTGCAAAAGGAGGTCGAAAGGAAACAATTACTGCCCAATAACACAAGTTGAAGACACATACACCGACAAAAAAGAAGCATGTTCCATGTAAAAAGGGAAAGATAGCACATGGTGGTTTATCAAAAATGGTTTGAGGACGATATTGCAAGATGGAAAGTACGCCGACCGAGATACGATTTAAGCAAACAACTAAAGAAGATCCACATGCAGCAACGTGGGAAGATGGGCAGTGGAGCAAGGCCGGAGGAAGCTGTACCTGAGGGTCGTCGGGATGTTACTAGGAGGGCGTCAGCGGCCGGGATCTGCCCATACAGCGGCAGCAAGCAAGTGGCGAAGGCCCTACCGCGCTGGAGCTTGGTCAGAGAGAACGGCGGGTACCGTAGATCGGGACGAGCTACCTCAACACCGTCGAACGGAGAGACGATGCACATCCTCCCTTTCCGCCGGCGGACGGGATGCGGCCGGATCACTGACCAACGCTGAGAGAGAGAGGCCACGGAGGCCTTGTGTGAGATTGTGTGACGAGACTCACGAGAGACAAACCCATTTTTTCATTTTCCCCACGGCAATCGTTTTATATTCTAGGCGTGGTACCCGACCCTCCTTTGAGTAAACAACCGCTACACGCGTCAAATTATCATGTGGGCTGCCTTTTCGTACAGAAACGAACTCCACAGTGTAACCACGCGGGTGTGGCCAGGAACGAGACCTGAGTACGTGTGTCCTGCTTGCACTTCTTCTTTAGGTGCAGGTACGTACATGGGTGGGTATGAGAGAGATGGTTTGTGCGAAACAGAGGCAACGTGTTGAAGATATCTCAATCAGAAAAATGTAACATATGCAATGTGTGGGAAACAGAGTCATGGACGTGAGATATCGATAAAATTGAAAACAGGGATGAAGTGTGTGGCTGCGCGATCGATAAAGAGTGCCATCGAATTTGTGTTTGCCCACGTCAAAGATATAGGGCGGCTGGCCTACTGGAATTTGAGAGGGCAGAGATGCAGTTCTTCTCCGTGGCATGGATACCTACCTATAATGTTCGACTATCGGTGTGTGTGTGTGGAGGGGGGGGGGTAGAGACCGGTCGACTAGTATATGTGTGGGGAAGGAGAGACACCTAGCTATCTATTGAGGGAGATCGATCGACATCCATGGATATGTGTAGCAGAGGAATAAGGTTGGGAAAAAGACAAAGGTAGAGCGTCGGAGGGTTGGTGGTGGAGTGGCGTCTCACAAATGGTGGGAGAGGCCTGCTAGACAAACAGAGGGTATGAGTGCAATATCAATAAGAGAGGGCGGGGGATGTCTGTCTGTCTATGCACGTGCGTGTGAGAGACGGTTCGGGAGGTATTCAAGGATGATGAGGGGAGAAGATATGGTTATGGTAAGCATACGTAACTACATAGGAAGATCAACCGTCGTGTGTCCGAGAAAAGGAGAGACATAACTAGTGAGGTAAGTGTATCGGTGCTTGGTGAAAATGAATTATAGTCGACCTGGCTATATGTAGGGACATCAGTTCATATACACGCATGCATGTGTTGGAAGCAAATAAGGTCCGGAGAGGCAGACAGGGGGGAGGGTGTGGCTAAGAGGTGGTGCGATAGGCCTACCATGTCGAGGGGGGAGGAGTGTGCGAGCATGTGATTAATGAAAAGAGGGGCGGGAGTGTGCACTTGCATGGAATCGTATTGGACATATGGGGGCATGGACGGTGAGAAGAGAAGAGGGGAAGTATATATGTGTTTGTTGTAGGCACACTTGGCTAGAGAGGTATATCGACCGGTGTGTGCCAGAAAGAAGGAGTCGGGGGCCTACACACACCGCTGGTGGACGACGTAAAGAGAAATAATGAACGTGCGCGATGGAGGGGACGCTAAGGGTGTGTGAGGGGGGCGGGCATGTGCATGCACGATAGAAAGTTAGCGCTAGCTAGCTACAAATAGAAGAGGATCGTGAAGGTGTAAAAGACGAACAAAGATCATAATTCATTATAAAAAGGTGGATACGGATACTTGAAGAAGATATCATAACATAGAACATTGATTATAATTTGGGCTAATGTGTAGCTTTTGCAACTCAGGTCTAAAAACTTGTCATAATGTAGGGGGTGGGGCACTATACTTTGTGTGATAAACACGGTGTACTTATGGAACATGGTTTAGATTATGAATATATAGTTAGTACATCAAATGTACTATTATTTGGAATCAACATCAAGTGTATTCAAAAAATAGAATTTGAGTTCATGTAGTACACATAGTTCATATCTATGTCTATAGTAATCATGTGGTGTGTTATTAAGGTAATACACGAATGATGGTTGAAGTTGGCAACAATCATGATTGTAGATTCTTATTGAAATAGAGAAACGAATTCAAATTTAGTTCGAATTGCAGCGGTAATATAGACATTTGGAATGCACTAAAATGTTGGTATGAGTAGGTTACATGCATTATACAGCAAGCGAAAAAATTAATCATACATAACATGGATTCATACTCCCTCCTTCCATCTATATAGGGCGTAATGAGATTTTTAAGACTGCCTTTGACTATTGACAACATTAATAGTACATGACATGCACAATGTGAAAATTATATCATTGAAAAAAACTTTCACAGACAAAGTTAACGGTGTGCTTTGTGTAAGTTGCATGTCATATATCATTGCTCTAATATTTGGTCAAAGTTAGCATCAAAAAACGCATTAGGCCCTATATAGATGGAAGGATGGAGTATCTTTGAATAGCATTTGTATAGTAAAACGGGGCAAGAATCTCTCTTTGTGTGGTGTGAATAGTTTTATTTTTTTCATTTTCTTTTTGGTTGAGGGAAGTGCGAATTGATTTGATACGTACAAGTACAATATTACTACACGTTAGGCTTGTCCCTAAAATTCAACCCTCGTCTTGTTATATCCCAAAAATTCACATATCGTGCTCCCAAAACCGGCGCCTTCACAACCCGTGCCTTGCTATCCCGAAATTACAACGCGCGCGAAAACTCCCTCCAGCTGCCAAATCCCGACACGTGAAATCCCCCTTCTAACCCTGAGCCGAAAGGGCCGCTAGTTCAAATCGGTGGGGGGTACTTTTGTAACACACCCTACATTTTGGACAAGTGCGTCCCTAAGTCATGCTTCACCCCCTCCCATCGCCCCCTTTTCGCCATTCGAAATCCCAGGCCGCCATAACCTCTCCGCTCCAACCGCGAAACCCCACCCTCCTCCGTCCGCCACGTCACGCTGCCCAGCCGGAGCCTCTTCCCTGACGACGTCGTCCACCGCAACAGCTCGACGTCCCTCGTCCACCTCCCCGGATGAGGATCTGTCGTCCATCTCGCTGTCCCGCCGGTTCAGCCGCCCCGTCCTCCACCTCCAAGGAGCTGCTCCGACGATCGCCTCGTCTATCGCAGCTGCTCCATCCCCACAGCGCCGCCTGAACCTGCTCCACCGGAACCGCAACATCCTCACCGACTCCTCGGACGAAGCCAAGGCCTACTCGGCGCCACCAAAGAGGTTGTACACTCATCGCATCACACCTTCTCCTTAACTCGACCTCCCGGCGCTGATGGTGCTCCATCCCGCACCCCCATGGAGTGGCTACCTTGAAGCCAGTGCCGCGGGCAACATCTCCATGGCGGCTCTCCCCCAGTGCGAGGCCCCTTCGGCGGCGGCGGCCATACCAGCCGGATCTGCTGCTCCTGCTCCGGCTCTCGCTCGCTCGCTCACGCTGCTGCTGCTGCCACTTTGGCTCTCTCTTGATCGATCGCTCGCCCAGCTGCTGCTGCTGCTCTCCCCCTCACTCGTGCTGCTGCTCTGCTCTGATTAAGCCACAGTTCAGTCGACTGAATCAACTTTTGGGTCAGTCGATTTTCAGGGGTTGGGGGGGCTCGCCGGAGTTAAGGAAGAACCACCCGCAGCGGGGACAGGGGCTCGCCGGAGAGGTACCCCGCTATCTATCTTAGGGTTCAGGGTGGGGGCGGGGGGCCTAGAGGGCTGGCTGGGGCGGCGGTGGCGAGTTGTTTCGGGGCGGCGAGGCGGCGCTGGGGCCGGCGGTTCGGCCGGTGGTGGATGGCGGCTCAGGGGCGTGCAGGTTGAAGATGAGCTGTAGGCCCTCCCTAAACTACATGTCAAGTGCCTCTCTGCTACCATTGTGTTCAGTTTTGACAGTAGCATTCAGATTCCACAGTTAACTTCAGTTTCGACAGTTAAGTTCAGAGTCAACAGTTTTTACCTCATCTGTTGTAGTCAGGTGGTTTTTGGTGATGTTAATTTTACATCCATTTTACGTCATCTATTGGAGATGTTATTAGAATCCCACTTGAGATTGACGATGTCTGTCTTGTGCTACTTCAGCCTTGACGTCTTACGGCTCACCGGAGCTGCTCCAATGACAGAACGATCCATCACAATAGAGCAGTGCCCTGGACGCCGTCTACAGATTCCTCAGATCTTCCTCCACACCTCCGACAGCCACCTCTGCCTCAACTGCTTCAGCGACCAACCCAATGATGTTGAGGTCGACACGGCTACGGCAAAGAGGTTGTACACTTGTTGCATCACTTCTTACTATACATTCACGTCGATCCATTAGCGCTATTTTGGTTCAACGGAAAAACATAGCAATAGGGAATTTTCCAATGGAACTCTACTATTCAATTATTCATGCATTTTGTTGAAAGGAATGAAGCAAAACATCCACCTGGACCTACTTTTCAAAATCCTATGCATGAAATCAAGACCAAGTGCATTAGTGCCAGAATAACATTCTAACTGTACACGCTTTCATATGATTTCTCTTTATTTTGGCCATGTTTCTTTGACAGAAATCCTGTGTTTACAAATGCTCTGTTTACCATGTGCATTTTCCTATCCTATTCCGGTGTTTTTTCTATCCCTGCGTTTTAAGAATCATGCAAGCCAAATGAGCCCTTACAGAATTACTTCAGTTACAAGTACGTGTCGAAGGAAACTTTGTGTGGTTTGTCCTGCTCCTGCCGCGACGTCGTCCACCTCACCTGAGCTGCTCCATTGACAGAAGCATCCACAAAACCAGACATCACGACTCCTGACCGTCTTTCACCACCTCAGATCTCCTTCCCTGCCGCCGGCACCCACCCCAATGGCATCACCATCATCGACTCAGCAGATGAACCTGAGGAGTACACGGGTCCACAAGAGAGGTCGCACTCTTTTGTTTCTTCTTATGTTATGCATTTTTTAAACTTACCTGCTACTTTATCGTCCTTTTCAACTCTTGGACTCCCAACTCAGGTCCAAATTCATGTTCAAACTTGAGTTCTAAATTATTTGTGGGGCACATATCGAGGCAGCAACGAATAGTATGTCTGTCTAATATCTGGTTCACCTAGGGTATGCCTATGTTGTTCATCTTGGGTGGGAAACAAATAGTAAAGCAATCATCATCTGTCTTTTTATTAATTTAAAGCAATCATCAGCCTGCTATCATTATTTTTGGATCCATCCACTGGTTGTTACCATCACTCTAAATTTCTGCATGCTCTCCTTACATAATCTCACCATATTTTTTCGTATGCATGTCAGATATTGTACACAGTCATGCTGAACATGTAGAGAAAAAGAGAAGAATTTTGCGCGGCAATACAATGTCATGCAGACATCGCTCCATGGTGGGTTCAATGGCAAACCCTCCCCACCCCTCTCTAGATTGTAATCCAGAGGAAGATATCTGTTCTGAGGCGGATTCAGACGCTGCTGACCACTCCTATTTACCCCCCAAGGTGTTTGCTCTACCTTGGCATGATGATGTTAGTCATATCATGCATATGTTGCCTTTGCAGCGCCTACCTTTGACATCATATATGTCATCTGCTTAGTTTAGACATGTTTTGTAACGCCACCTGTTTAGTTTCTGTATCATATATGAGAATTATGCAGTCTCATGTCTTTTAGCCAGCCATAATATATGTGAAATGTGCAATGCCATCCTATTTAACCAGGCATCATATATTTGAATGATATCTTGCCCATCCTTTTCTTCATTACATTTCCATTTGTCAACAATGTTTGTACATTAAACTACTCTTCCTGTGAATCAGCCATTTGGGTGGGAGATGGAAAAATCTGGAGTGAAAACAAGGCCTTTAGAGCAGACAGTGCTACCTGTCGAAGCAGATCTCTTGTTGGGTCATGATAGCTCCTCAGAGATGGATTCAGAGATAGATGACCAGTCCTATTCCCCAACTGAGGTGTATGCTCTAACTTGGCATGGTTATACTGCTCATATCATGCATACGGTGTCTTGCATTGCATAGTTTAGACATCATATACACAATATTCAACACCATGTTCTTAGTTCAGACATCATATTGAATGCCCTCTGTTTATCATATAAATCACATATGTGAATTAAATTATGCGATCCTGATTACTTATATAACATGTAGGTGAATTATGTCATGCGATCCTGTTTAGTTATTCATCATATCTTTGAATTATGTTATGCTATGCTATCCAGTTTAGATAGACATCATATATGTGAAATTATGTCATGCTATCCGTTTTAGTTAAACAATATACATGTCAACTATTTCATGCCCTCTTTTTTCCACACTATCTATTGCATCTATCTCTCATACAATGTATGTACATTCAACTATGTTTCATGTTTATCAGCCATTTGAATTGGAGCGGGTGATGCCAGTATCTAGCAGAATAAAAACACGGTCTTAGAATAAAACAATGCTACCTCTTGGTGGAGATAGCACTCCGGTTGTACATGCACAAGAACCAGCCCTACCACACATAACCCAAACTCTCGCAGTTTGTACCCCTACTGCGATGGACAGAGAACCAGCTTCACCCAATCTAACCCCAACCCCAGCCGATAGTAACCCAGTTCCTGTTGACACAGCACCATCTCCACCACAGAGCTCCCAAACAAGAGCAGTTAGTAAGGCAGCTCCAGTGCCCAAAGGGCCAGTACTATCACGGCGAACCCCAACTCCACCAGTTAGTACGGCTATTCCTGTGGAGGAAGCACAACCATCCAGTCGTAGTTTAGCATCTATCGCATTTGATGTTGTTAAATCGTATGTGCGTATCTTCCCATCTTGGAAATATTATACTGAAGATGAAGGAAAATGCCAGTTGCAGGTGTTTGTCCAGGAGTTATGTGTAAGTAATGTTATTCATGGCAATTACTTTGCTTCGTCCCATACATCCTACCTCCATGATGGTTATAATATAGCAAATTTTCCCATTTTTCTCTATAGAGAAGGACCGATTTGGAAACTCAGGATGAGGTAACCTATGCTAATACCTCTGCTATCTTCAAGAATGCTCGGTGGCAGTATCGGAATTACCTGAAGAAAACGTACTTCACCGGCAAAGAAACTCATCAAATTCCCTTACGTTCTCCTGAGACACATTTACTGGACGATGACTGGGAACGCCTTGTTCTGTACTGGTCCCGAACCAAGAATGTGGTAAGGTCTATGAGCTCATTTTCTATTTTTAAGTATTATATTCTTGCGTCTTACTGTACTCTATTCATGCAGAACAAGTGCCTAAACCTGAAGAACAACTATTCTAATTTAAGATTCCATTGCTATCATAGTTCAAAAAAGCGCTAGGCGTTAATTGTGCGTTTTGCCACCGCCTTGCACTTTACTGACCAAAGTGCATGCTTATGCGCAGTTATGCACAGATTAAGCATAGTTATGCGCAATGCGTTTTGCCAACGCGTAGAGCCTAGGTGCGCTTAAGCGCTCGCTTAGGCACGCCTTTTTTTAACTATGATTGCTTTGCTCTTGTATCACTATATTTACTGATACAAACTTATTTTTAAATTGAAGGATCCAATCGAAACTCCAATGGCACAGAAGGTTTGCTCTTATCAATAGCTCTTTTGATTTCAATTTCAATTGTGTATACAGTTGACTTTCATATCATGCACATTACTAGCATCACAACAGAGCCAATAGTGTTGTTGTACATGTAGACCCGTGGTACCCATCTGAAATCTTGTTGTGCCGTGTAGTTTCCCACGCTTTGTATTCTTTCACTGCTGCTTTGTCTTGAACTGATATGATTTGAACCGTGTCTCTATTTTGATTTGGCAAGACAATGCAGTGACCATAGGACATAGATATATGTTTGTTTGATGCTTTTATTATGTACTAGCACTTGGCAATAGAAGACTTGGTAGTTTAATCATGTCCACCTTACTAATGAACTGGTTCACCGAAATGAGTTTCATATACTAGTACATGCTAAACTTGTTATGTGTCTGCTTGTTTCTTCTTTTAGAATGCTGTCAGAATATTGGGGAAGAGTGCCTTATTAAGCAATGGTAAAGGAAGTAATGCAGATAAGGTTCAGGATAGTGACACATCCTTGTTGGTCTCCAACAAAGCTGATAAAATAGCTAAGGAAGACTATCTCAAAGACAGCATGACAACCCCAAAGTCTTGTCTTGGTTTAGTGTTTGAGTTACTGGCCACTACCGCTTGCACAAGCTATTCAAACTCACTGTCTGAATCAGTTCAGTTTCTTGAGTCTCAACTACAAGCTGAAAGACATCGATCAGCTGTGCTGCGACAAGAAGCAGAAGGACTGCGGAAGTCCCTGGAGCATTCAGATGCATACTTTCTGGTGCAACAACAAGCGTTGGAGGATTTTAGCGCAGAACAGGACAAAGCTAATCAGCTTGCTAAGCTTATTGCCAGCATGGTGGATACCCAGGATAACGTTTCTTGAGCTCTTCTGAAGTTGTTTCACTTATGCTCTTGTTTTGCTGCCGTGTTTATTTGCACTGGTGGCCAATTTTGACGGCCAGTGTATGTAATATGCTGCTTTGTTCCCTATATTTGCACTGGTGGCGAACTTTGATGCCCAGTGGATGTAATATGTGTAATAGCGGTAATAGGCTAGCCTTAATTGCTTGCTTATTTATTTCCTTATTGTCTTGTTTAGTTGTTTGCTTGTAGTCACTGCAGTTCTTTTTCTGTGTTTTTCTAGTAGCCACAATAGCTATTTTTGGTAACTAGGCCAAAATAATCATGGCAACACACGGACTGTTGTAACCATGGGCCTCTTGTAGGCCGTATGATCCATGGGCCTTCGTTCGGCCGTAGGACCATTGGCCTTCTATACGGGCCGTAGGATCCATCGGCCTTCTATACGGGCCTTAGGGATCAATGGGCCTTCTACGGGCCGTAGGGTCCATGGGCCTTCTACGGGCCGTGCGATCCATGGGCCTTCTACGGGCCGTACTATCCATGGGCCTCATATGAGCCGTAGGATCCATGGGCCTTCTACGGGGCGTATCATCATTTCGCCAATCATGGGTCGTACTATTCTTGGACCATAACGGGCCGTTAATAGGCCGTATTTGATAACTCTATGAAAACAGCCCAACGGTTTTTTTTGACATGAAAACGGCCCAATGTATTAACGGTCCGCAAACGGGCCGACTGTAACGATGGGCTGAATTTGGCCCACAAGCAGAAAATGACAGTAACGGGCCGTATGTAACTGAATGCTGCAAATGAGCCCAAGAATCAATGGGCCCTGAGAAGGCCGAAAGATAACTTGGGCTGGAAACGGCCCAATGGAATAACGGGCCGTTAATGTGTATAAAGTGATACACTGTTCATTACGGGCCAGTTTCACCACGGTTCGTTAATGGGCCAAGAGTTACAAAGGTCCTCATATGGGCCGAAAGAAGTCATGGGCCACACATGGGCCGGAAGTTAAAACGGGATGAATCATATTGGACGGCCCAGATGACGCTACTGGGCCTAATTTGGATAGGGCATAACGGGACCTGGGTTAGAGGGTTGTAAATGGGCCTCTATTGGGTCGTACCATGTGTCGCCGTATCATAGGCGCCTTTGGTCCAATGAGCGGATGACATCTGTCCCAACGGTGAGCCGACACGTGTTTCCTCCAGCCAATGATGATTTTACACGTGGAAAATCCCCATTGGTCGGGGCTGTTAACGGGTTATCGGATCCAAAACCCGACCCGATAGCTTAACGGCATTCCATTACGGTGGATGCCACGTGTCGGTCACCCTTGACGAAAGCACTTCTGTGACGTGCCATTTATCGTCATGGAAGTGGACACTTCTGTGATGATAATTTTGGTAATGTCATGGAACACTTCTACGACAGCACGTGTATGACTATCTTGATTCTGTCATAAATTTGACATGGATGTACATGCATGACAAAAAACGCGACCTACTGTGACAAACACGTATCATCACGGAAGTGTATTTTTTTTGTACTGCTTGCCAAGGGTGGCATGACCGACCTCGCGAGGACCGCCGACAGAACCAGCCTCGCGAGGGAGCTTGGAGGGATCAGCCTCACGAGGATCGCCTGCAGGGCAACGCAGGCCTTCCTCCTCTGCCACCACCGCCAAGAAGGAATGACGACCATCATCAGGACGAGGGGGCTGGGGGTTCCAGGAGCCGCGCACTATCGCTTGCATCTTGGGAGGTGCCCAGGCCCCAGCCTCCCAACGCATATTCAAGCAGTTTGCTCGCGAGGTGAACGCGGTCCCCCCAAGCTCGAGGCCACGCACCCTCTCAGGTGGTCCACATGCACCATCACGTTCAGCTCAGCGGATCAACTCAAGTGTGTGGCAACAGCTGGTGTCCTCCCCATGCTTTGTTCCCCAGTCATCAACAATGTGCAAGTTACCAGGACCCTCATCGATGGCGGCGCAGGACTCAATGTCCTGTCCGTCGAGACGTTCAACAATCTCCAAGTGCCATATGACCAGCTTCAGCCTACCAAGCCTTTCTCAGGAGTCACTGACGGCTCCACCACTCCGATAGGGCAGGTTCGCCTCCCTATCACCTTTGGACAATGGAAGAACTACCGGACCGAGATCATCGACTTCGACGTTGCCCACATTCGCTTGCCATACAATGCCATCCTCGGGTACCCAGCCCTGGCCAAGTTCATGGCAGTGACTCACCACGGATACAATGTCCTCAAGATGCCAGGAAGCGGCGGAGTCATCACGGTCCCCTGTGAAGAGAAGGATGCGGTGTGCTCTCTCGAGCGCGCCTTTCAAGATGCATCAATCGAGGACCCAGACAGCAAGAGTAGGAACCTTCCCGAGGCAGCTCCCAAGAAGAAGAAGACATCACCCAGCCAAGGTCTCAGGAGGCAGGCACCTCCGGAGGCACCACGCTAGGATCTGCGCCCATCCAAGGGGCGCCTCCCTCCATCGCATAGGAAGGCGCGCTCGGCGCCCTCCTCGGGCAAGGCTTGGGGGCTCTCTCCTAGAGGGCCACTGACTTTGCCAAGATCACGAGGGAGGCGCTCGGGCACCACTTGGAGGCGTGCTTCACGGCATGTTTCCCTCAGGAAGGCATGAGGCAAGGAGGTCCAAACCCTCAGGAGTTCATCACCAAGGTTACTCAGGAGCTGCAGGAATCGAGAGTCATGTGCGGCAACCGCCGCCTACCTGGTGTAGCTCCCCATCTAGGCAAGGTTGGTGGGCTGCGCGTCTGCATCGACTACCTAGGGCTCAATCAGGTCACGTCTCAGGAGCGCTTCTGGCCTTCGCACGTGGGACGTTGAGAGGGTCCACCTCACAGCTACGTTTGCATGCCTTTCGGCCTGCCGAACGCGGTTGCTGCTTACCATTGCCTAATGAGGAGCATTCTGGAGGCTCAGGTGGCCAGGCATCGCGCATTCCTGGAGGAGATGGAGATGGACCCTGAGGAGCCGCCCGGACCCCCAGAGCCTCCCGAGGCTCAGGGCTCCGAAGGCTCGTGAGGATTGGATTATTCACCGTGCATCGTCAGCTACTCCAACACTCGCTCTGCAATGATATCAGGTGATGTCTATCAAGTTTCATTTCAGCTGGGAGCACCCTCAGGGCTGCATCATTCCCAGGTCGCGCGGGTCCGTCCCTGCGACGTGTATCCGTTCTGCTTATGTCTTTAGTTTACCTTGCTGGGGCGCCCCTCGGGCTGCATCATCCCCAAGCTGCTCAGGCCTGACCAAGTGGCATGTGTCTTTCCTGCATCTATCTAAGTTGGTTTGCCTTTTCATGCTTAACCTGCCTGTGATAATCGCCTGCTCAATTGGCACCTACCTTTGGAACCGCTCGCTCTGGCACGATGCTTGTGCATGGGTCCATCGCTGCAACATCGACAAATCTGAGTGGTCGAGCTCTGGCCGTGGCAGCCCCGCAAAGCGCTACCTCACCAGGCCCTTAGTGCCCCCATCACTCCCTCGGAGCAACCAATGGCTGGCCGGCAATCGTAATGTCAATCTTTGCTTCCATCGCATTGGTTTATAGGGTCTACCGGAGGAATAGAGTGGGTCAGGCCGTCGCAAGCTCTCTCCCTCTCTTACCTGTGTGAACCGCTCGCGCGCTAAAAGGGGGGCTCCTGAGCATCGCGACTCAGGAGCTCTTACTGGCTCTCCAGCCCTCACCCCTTGGTCTTGACCACGACATCCCGACCTGGCATACCAGTGGCGGCTAAGATCGCAAGAGGGCCGGGACCTGAGGACGTAGAGCACGAAGGAGGGTGCGGGGAAGGGAGGAGAAGCTCATGAAGGCATGACCCGGCAACATCCCAACTGCCGACACGCAGGTCCGGCACCTTGCAAAGGAATGGCCCCAAGCTTTCGAGATAAGTCACGCTCCTGGAACAGCTAATCGATGTGACGCCAAACCCTCACTTAAATGCAGCTCTGTAACAGTGACGCTGCCTTCCTTTCTCGCCTTGCGGTGGCTCCTTGAGCGCTAAAGGGGACCTCCTGAGCATCGTGCCTTAGGGGCTCTTACTGGACCTCGGGCCGCTCACCTCCTGGCCTTGACAACGGCATCGCGACCTGGCATACCAGTGACGGCTGAAGCCTGCCTGGGGACCAGAACCTATCAGCGTAGAGCATCAAGCCGTCGCGAGGTTAGAAAGGGGAACCAATCCGGAACAGGACAAGCATCTTGCACCACTCCATAATAAGGATGATATTAACAAAAGACACAGCAGACGCTTTACATGCCCCCACGGGGTACTTCCTTGATTCCTCGTAGGGAACAAAAGGTGCTAGTCCTAAGGAACGCTAACTACATGCGCCTCCATGGTCGACGCCATCATCAACAGTGGGCCACCAAGCGCTGGCGCCAACCCCATCCAGATCAGCCGTGTCGGCGGCCTGATGCGGCCGCTCTGCTCTGAGCACGACGCGAGCTCGGGGGCTTGTAGCTGTGTCTCTCATCTCCGGAGTCGCGAGAAGCTCGGGAGAGTCGCTGGACCCTCCGGCATCTCTGTTGCTGCCAGAGGAGCTGCTGAGGAAGCGGAGGGCAGGCCCGGCCCTTGCCAAGCCGGCGTCCTGGTCGCCTCCTCTAGGGCAGCACTCCAGCCGGCGTCCTTCTGCATCGAAGACCTTGAAGAACATCAGGGATGCGTCATCGCATTTGAGATGAATCACGAGGGCACCTCCTATTTGGTAGACCCGGGCGATCTCGCCCCAGCCCCGGGTCATGTAGACCTTGCCCGGAGCGACGACCTCAACCTCCGCTCCGGTCGCGGGGGTGATGCAGCCGGCATGCTGCAGCGAAAGCTCGAGAGGCCCCCTCGATGGCATATCGAAGGCAAAAGAAGGGGGGAGGTGAAACCAAGAGCTTGGAGGCATGGCGACATGGAGCACGAGCTCGCGAGAGGAGCCCTCGGCATGGACTCCAGGAGCGATGGTGCGCACCGCCACAATTCGTCGGCGTCGCCGGCGGCGCGGGCGGCGCCGCTCAGCGTCTTTCTCTCTAGGGCCCTTAGTCCGGGCGTACAAAGGCATCGGAAACCCAGGGGATGGCCGCTCATACCAAGGCCTCGACCTCTCCTGCCGAGCGACCTCATCATGGCAGCCGGGAACCGGACGCTTCTTCGGCGGGAGCGGGTCGGGCCCTTCTCAGGGGGGCTTTCCTTTCTCCTCGGCTGAAAACCGGCGGATCGGCGCCATTGGCGTCAAGGTGGAGGAGGAGCGAAGAAGAAGGAGCGGAGCAAGAAGAGACTCATTTTTGCATGCAGGGACTTGTCAAGTTGGGCAGTTGCCGAGAAAGTGTGGGGAAGCGGAGACACCCATGGCCAATCAGGCGCCATGCGGCGACCAAGGCCATACGCTGTTGGGGCCCACGGGGCTCCTCACTTGCCCTTTCGCTTCTCTGCTAAGCCAAGTCCGAGCGCGCCTTGGGCCCGGGGGCTACTATCGGCGTTCTGGGAACGGGGGTCCCCAGACTTGCCTGCCTGCAGCCTACGGCGTGGCTCAAGTGGTGGCCCAGTACGACGTATCTTCATCAACACAAGCTCAAGACCCTCGCGAGGGGCCAAGCCTCGCGGGGCGGACGATGCAAGGCTTCCTCAGGAATGGCCTCACCAAGAAGGCTCGCGAGGAGGCGGATAGATCAAGGCAAGGGTGCCTCCTGAGGTGCTCGTGATGCAAGCCATGACGATTGAGATTAGGCGGGCGCCAGGGGGGCGTCGGCCTGTGTAGTGTCCTTGTTTCCTCTTTGGTGCAAAGGGGGCAAGCACAGGCGCGGAGTACCGAGGCATCGAGCAAAGGTTACCATTTTTGTGCAACGAGACCAAGACCAGCCGAGCGGCAGGTTGGAGGTCACCGTGGAGCCAAGACAACGTCATCGCCAGTGCCTTTGGCAGCCGAAGACCAACTTTAGTCAAGATAACTTGTACTGGATGTTCCCCTTCAAAATGGCCGTTGTTGGCGCCCTTCCCGCTCAATATTTGGGAAGAGGACCAGGGCCTCGATAAATAGGGATAGCCACCATCGTAGAAAGGGGATCGATCCCTCGGAGAGAAGTAGTCCACCACACCAGCTCAAGAACACCTCTCGCGAGACTGTTCTTTCCTTGTACTGTTCATCATCAGCCCCTGAGGCAATCCACCACACCACACACTGGAGTAGGGTATTACACCACAACGGTGGCCCGAACCAGTATAAATCTTGTGTCCCTTGTGTTGTTCATCGTTTAGCTTAGATCCTCAGTGAGGCGTTCGGGCATGGATCAGTAGGGGAAAGATCTTCGCACGCACCCCAGAGTTTGAACCTTAAGGGTTTTGCCGAAACCCCTCATCCGACACCTCCCGATCAACAAGACCCCCGTTTCGACCGTAGGAGGTCTGTTTCCTCTGTTTTGCGGTATGCCAGAGCCCTCCCGATGAACAGGATCCCGTTTCGACCGTGGCCGGTCGAACACAAGGCTGTTTCCTCCGTTCTGCGATACGCCAGGCCTCGTTTCCATCAGCTTTTCCGTCCAATCCCTCCCGATGAACACGACAATGCATTCCGTTCCGACCCAGCCTGTTGGCTCCCCATGAACACGACGACGATGTTGTTTCTCCGTTCCGACCCAGCCATGTACATGAGCCCTGGCCGCACGTATGCGCGAGTAGGCGTTCGAGACCCTGCCCGTATGTACGTACGTGGCCGTATTTTCTTTCTTACACACTGGCCGCTGTACGTATGTGTACATGCTATGTGTGTGCCTCTACTACGACCCGTGCGCGCCTCTACATCGACCAGTATGTACGTACACGTTCGCGACCAGAATGACAATGCTACGTACGCTTTGACCAGGTGGGTCCTGACTGTCAGGCACTTCCTTGCGTGCGAAGATGTAGCTGGTGGGTCCCAGGAGTCAGGGGGGCGAATCGTTTTTCTTTTTGCCCGAACGCACTTCCTTGCATGCGAAGATGTAGCTGGTGGGTCCCAACAGTCAGGGGGAAATGTTTTTAACAAAATACAGTTGCCCGTCCAGTGGGTCCCTGCTGTCAGGTGGAGGAATAATTATTTTGCACGTAATAAGGAGGCACTTCCTTGCGGCCGCTGTTGACCCAGCTGTCAGCCTCTCCACGTATAGTACACTTCCGATGGAAGTCGTTCCTTGACCACATTGACCACACCGCGCCAAGAGCACCAGGGCGATGGACGACGGCTAGGCCTAGGAAGGGGACGACGCGGAGCCGAGGAAGACACGGCAGTGGAAGCCTGCGCGGAGAGGAGTACGAGGGTTCACTGGTTCGACTGTGGTGTGAGGCTGCCATCGCCGCAGGGCCTGGCCAGCGGTGGGAATAGTAGGGGGCGGTGACGCATCTGCGGCAGCATAGCCGGCCACGGGAGGCAGGAGCATGCGGCACGACTGGCACTGCTTTGGGCGGCTGGAACAAGAAGACCACAGGTTGAAGAAGTACTACGGCCGTTGGATGGACATCGTACGGTCACTGGAGCTAGAATTGTTCATATTGACTAAGTTGACAAAGCACTCCGTCCCCATCAGCTTAGTAGGCCCACAAGTCAGCCTCCCACCAAGGTGGGTCCCAACTAGTAGGGGAGTATTCATTTTTTTGTGCATAATAAGGAGGCACCTCCGGTGGGTCCGAGCTGACAGCGGGGCGAACGTTTTTTCATGAAATACGTTGGCCCGTCCGGTGGGTCCCAGCAGTCAGGGGGGAAACATTTGTTCGCCAAATATGAAGGCTCGTCCGATGGGTCCCCGCTGTCAGGTGGAGGAATAATTATTTTCCGCGTAATAAGCAGGCACTTCCTTGCGGCTGCTGTGGACCCAGCTGTCAACCTCTCCACGTACAGTACTCTTTCGATGGAAGTCGTTCCTTGACCATGTTGACCATGCCGCGCCGAGAGCACCAGGGCGGTGGACGGCGGCGAGGCCTAGGAAGGGGACAACGCGGAGCCGGGGAAGACGCGACAGTGGATGCCCACGCGGAGAGGAGTACGAGGGTTCACTTGTTCGGCTGCGGTGTGAGGCTGCCATTGCCGCAGAATAACAGGGGTGTGGGTGAGTGGAGGGATGCCCTGGCCAGCGGTGGGAGTAGTAGGGGGTGGTGAGGCCTGCGCGGCAGCACAGCCGGCCACGAGAGCCAGGAGCAGGCGGCACGACCGGCGCTGCTTTGCGCGGCTGGAGCAAGAAGACCAGAGGTTGAAGAAGCACGACGGCTGTTGGATGGACATCGTACGGTCACTGCAGCTAGAATCGTTTATATTGACTAAGTTGACAAAGCCCTTGGTACGCGTCAACTTAGTAGGCCCATAGGTCAGCTTCCGAAACGGTGCGCCCCAGATGTCAGGGGGAGGAATCATTTTTTGGGCGGGTGAAGCTAGAATATCCGATATTGAAGAAGAAACACGGCATCCGTTGGATGGACATCCAACGGCCACAGCTGCTAGAAACATGTGTTGACTATAAGTTGACAAAGCCTTGCATACGCGTCAACTCACTTTTTTTAGGGGACGCGTCAACTTAGTATGGCCACAAGTGTGTGGCAAAGAACTTATAGCCCATTTGAGATTTGTAAGAATGTGCAGCCAATTTTTGAATTCTAATGGAATTTACTACAGCCCATTTACAGTTTGTTAAAAGTACAGCCCATTTCAACCAACCGTTCAAAACAGAATTCAATAAAATTTCCCACATTTTGATGGGATCCGAAATAGTTTTATCCCGAAATTTCTAGTCCGATTAAATACAATTTCAATATAAATTTATATTACATAAAAATCCAACAAAACATTGCGCTCGCAACAATTAATGAAATTAACATTTTAAATATCCAAAAATAATATTTTATAAAGTAATTACGTGTTTGGTGCATTTTTTATAGTTACTGCCCAGTTTTTATAATTACAACCCAGTTATTATTTCTTAAAGCCCATTTTCTTGTTAAGCCTAATGCATCCCTCCTAGGAAAGATTTGCAGCCCAGCGGGGCGGAGAATAACAACTTGACCTTGCCTGAGTATTCCTAAAAAAAGTATAGTTGGGCTAGCCATTTTCAGCTTGAAAAAAAATTAATATCTGGGCTGTATATCTGGCCTGGGCTAGATGGGCCACAGCCCGCCCAGTTAATAGCTGCAGCGATGTTTTTGTTGTTGTTCAGAGGAGAAAAATTAATATCTGGGGTAAACATTGCTCAAGAAAAACTTGCAGTGCTCACACCTCAAAAACACAAATACTGCTCGAGCTGCTTGGTCCCAGCTGTCGGCCGCTTCTTGTGCAATTCTCTCACTTATTGACTACATAGGTTGACAATGGTGTGGGACCGTGATGTCAGGAAACCAGGTGGAAGCAAAAAAATTTATAGTTTTATATACTAATAAGGAGGCATTTGCATACGTGCGGCTATGGCCCTGGTGGGTCTCCCCATTGTCATCCTCTCCAAGTAAAGTCATCTCCTCATCCTCATGTCCATTGACCATGTTGACAATGCGAGACGGCGGTGCCACGGCTAGCGCAACAACTCGAAGGACGACAGAGAGGGCCTCGCGGGCCCTATGGATGGTCTGATACAGCGCCCGCTACTCATTCGGGAAGCTAGGATCATAGGGCCACATGTACGCGACGACATTGTCGTTCGCTTGTTCACCGGTGCTCGTTGATGAGACGGAGGTTGCAGCACAGGCCCTCCTATGCTGGTAGCTCTTCCGCCATTAGGGCGTCGAAGTGCAGCCGCACCTGCTCTATGGTGAACATGGCATGAACTAGCTTGGATAGTGGCGCCGGCTCCTGGTCGGAAGCTACGTCCATCGTCTGATTGTCGTCGCTTAGCTCGGCGAGCTAGCTGGCGAGCCAGCATGTCCGGCTGCTAGACCGACCCGCTGCCAAGCACGAGTCTGACTGCCCTAGCCCACCCAGACCGCCTCCCTTGCCTGCGCGCGCTTTTCGCCCGAAACGGTCAGCGCCACCCACCCCGCTTCCTGGTGCATGTGATTGCTCCGCCTTCAAACGACACAAGTGTCGTCCGTCCGTCCTTCTGCCACCCACATTAATGATACGCAGTTGCCGAGGCGGCTACTCCGGTGCCACACGTCTGTCCCTCCGCCGCCCACCATTGCTATATAAACTGTTGCGCCGGCCATAGCCGCAGTCATCCGCATCCATTCCTATTCTTCTATCCACACCACTACTGCCCACCATGGCTTCCTCGTGCTCCAGCGCTCTTCAGGACGGGCGGACGATGGACCACAAGGAGATGGCAGCCATTGCTGCCGACTGGCTGGCCGGCAGGTAGCCGGAGGACAACGACATCCCAATGGAGAACATGGTAGTCGATGATCCGGCGCCAACCCCCTCCTCCGCGCCATCCTCGCCGATGCATTGCACCATGACCATCGGCGAGGCTGGTGCCCAATATATGGACACAGTCAAGTAGAAGAGTGAGGAGCAGTTTCGGGAGGCGCAGGCCGATGCCGCCTACAACCACCATCTCCTCCATGAGCATGCGGAGGAGCAGATCGTCGCGGAGCGGGCGGAGCAGGAGGCGCTGCTCGACTCGTACCGCTCCACCCGCGAGGGCCGCCTCGAGCGCTGGCGGTACCGCATGCAGGTGGCGAAGGCTGCGGCCACCTACAAAGAGGGCGATGAAGCGGGCGAGGCGCTGTTTGGCGAGACCGAGGACGAGGCAGAGGACAATGCCGGCTCTGACGAGTCCCTGCTCTGCTGGCGCCGACAAGGCCCTGCTCTGCCAAGGCCCCGTGGTGCCAACAACGAGGCAGAGGACACCGCCGGCTCCACTGAGGCACCATCCTACCGGCAACGAGGGGGAGGATTTCCCCCGCTCTGCTGAGACGCCGCCCGCCAGCAACGAGATAGAGGAGATATCCGACTCTGCCGAGGCCCCGCCCCGCTGCCAACAAGGTCGCGCCACACAGAAAACGAGGAAAAGTAGAACATGGTAGGTCGCCGCCGCTCAGGTCCAAGTAAGGCCACTGCTGCTACCCTCTGGTTGCTGGCACTGAGTTGTACATTATGGAGCAATTCTGTGATTACAGGATGATTGAAGAGCGCTCCGTGGTTGAGGAAGCTCATGAGATACAACCATTTGCTAAAGAACTTGAGCACTTCAGTTGTATGGTACCGGACAAGTTTGTTGCCGGAGGTATCATCACTAAGCTTCCTCCTTCGTAGATCTCATTGGCACTCTTGATGTGGAAGAAAAGGCAAGAGCAAAGGACACACATGCTCGAGGAATTGAGGGAGGATCTAGTGCCAATCTGGTACAGAAGAAGAACTTCCAACCCCACAAGTTCAAGAACAAGGGCAAGTTTGATTGTAAAGCAAAGTTTGATGGGAAGAACAAGGTTGTGCAACACACGAACTTCAAGAAGAAGAATGACAAGAAGAAAGGTGTTTGTCATATGGGGATCCTGATCATTGGGCTCCTAGTTTCCCTAATCGCTATGACAAGCTAGGCGGGTTGACCACTAACGGCTGGTTAGCTTCTTGGCGGCGACGTGGAGTCGGAGAGCTATGTTGGAGAAGGACGCTGCTTCTACTTAACTACTGGTGCAGTTGGCTGACTGACATGTGGGCCCAACAGGCATCTGGGCCACATGTCAGTTACACAACTGCACCTACAGTTAAGTCACTGAAGCTTATGTTTGGCTCAGCCGGACACAGGTGGGTAGCTTCGGTTAATTAATTATACCTCCAGCGCACCCCTTTTTAGTTGAAGAATGTATGAAATGTAATGAAATCCGACATGTTTATATGAAATCTGACCATATAGGAACGAATTTATTTCGAGTAGTTCGAATTCTTGTATCACTGGCATTGGATGAACATGCAAAACAATACGTACTAGCATTATTCCCAGGGTGATCACCTCGTTTGCAGCAGTTTCACATGTACTCCCTCCGGTCCTTTCTAGTATGCATACAAGTTTTGTCTGCAGTCAAAGTATCTCTACTTTGACCAATCTTATAGAAAAAAGTATGCACTTTCACAATGTGCAAAGTAAAAAGGAACAGAAGGAGTACAAAGAGTTTGAGCAGCTTTTTAGTGTTCCTGTACATTGCAATCAAACACACAGGCCTGGCAATTCAAAGAGAACATTCAAAACAATCTATGATTATGCATCTCAGCGATTTAGATGTCAGAGCCAATATTTACTTCATGACTAAAGAATAAAGAAAAAATGGATCGACGCTGCTGACAGCAAAGGGCGTCCATTCGAAAATATCAAACGCATGTCTTCTTGCTAAAATCAATGAGCAAAATTTGACAAGGTTTTCCCATTCCAAAATATCAAATGCCTACAATTGTGGAATGGGCACGGTTTGCCATCAATTCGGACATTGACATAGCACCTCGTGCTAAATAAACCAGCTGTTCTTTTTGTGCAGCTCCACCAAAATCAACCAAATTCGCGCGTAGCTTGTATAATTTCGCCCTTATATGTTGCAATGCCTTGAACTTATCGGCACCTCCTTTCTTGTGGTGGAAATGAATTATTCGATGTATTCATGAACATTTTGTGCAGTTCCCATTGAAATCAAGCTGAGCACCCCTATTTGCACAAATACAAAAAAGTGATTAGTATAAAGCAAACTGTACTATGAATTGACAGTTTAAACAGACACCTACATGGTCCATGTAGAGCACACTTTTAGAAAAATCGAACTCACCGGAAAGAATCCTAGAACAACATTGTACTCGCGCATCACAGCAAGAAAATGGAGATTTGTCAGTCCTTCTGAGCTGAAGTTAGTTTGGTCTTGTGGGGGGTATGTAACCATCCTTCAACTGCTCCTTTTGATGAGAAGATAGACAGGGCTTCTTCATCCTGGCATAATTGGAACTTGTCACTTCACGTACTCCATATTCTTCTTCAGAGGAGGATGGTTGTGCAAAGACAAGAGGATAACTAAATGCTAGCATCCCTGTTTGCTCGAAAAAAAAGGAAAGGAAATATTTAAAACAGCACAGATGAAGCACTTCTCAAGGACAATACCACTTTTTGATGACAGTACCTAAACAGTAGCACAACACCAATAGAGATGACAAAGCTCAGTCATATGGATGAAATCAGTGGGCGAGTACCAACCTTTGTCAGGAGGCTTATTGTGTAGAGCATACAGATGAAGCACTTCTCCGGAACCATCTGTTGCTATCTACTATGGTGGCCATGCTTACTATATACTCCTCGATTAGATTAATGTTTCCAACATCTTCTTGTGCAGTTCCACTAAAATATATGGTATCTTCTTTTGCAGTTCCACTAAAATATATGGTATCTTCAAAGAAAATCCCTGTTTGCACAAGTAGAGATAATTACGTATTACATTAAGAGTGGCATCAAATCAGTGGCAAAACAATTGCTCGTTCTAGCCATAGCAATAAGTTAAGATGCAAAACTATATCATTACTTATGTCATCACAGTTCCAGTGCTTCATTACAGCACCAGGAGTTGATTTTTCTTTTTCTTCCGCTTGTTCTTCCCCTTCATCACTTGGTTCAATAACAGACAAGCTTCGCCTTCAATGTATGATTTGGCATGCCAATTAGGTTGTACAAGTATAGCACTAAACAACGACATTAATTTTCTGATGAAAGTGGCAAAATACAGGCCAAAAGTTGTGAAATATCCTTATCTTACCTCAATTGGATATTATGGTGCACATACAGATTGGAAATCTTGTCTCCATTTGTGCAGTTCACTAAAATCAAGCAACATTACCGTACAAGTATCACAACATATGAAAGCACACTGCAGAATCATGTGAAAGAAGGCTAGTACTGACCCCTCATGACGCGGAATTCAAACAACTCACAAGAAGAAGTTCTAAACCAAATTTGCCAACACAGATAGGAAGTAAGATCTCCTCTTGTGCAGTTCCACTAAGATCAAGCAATCAAGCAACATTGTCGGTGTGACATTTTGGTTGAAATGCACAAAACACTCTTAAAACAAAAGTGTTTTGTGCAGTGCAACAAAAGGTCACAGTGGCAACGAGGTGAAGTAGATAACCCTGTTTACACAGAGGTGCAAAGGAAACAACTAGTGGTCAATAACGGTGGATGACATAGAAGCCAACAAAAAGAAGCATCTACCTTATCTAAATGGGAAAGAAAGAAGATAATAGCATTTCTCAGACGATGGCATTGATTAATATTAACAGAGAGATTATATTAACAATAAAATTCGTTAAACATGTAATTTGCTTTTAACTCTGGCATTGCATCAATTTTCCAGCGGCATTATTAGCGGGTGCTTGTTTACATGGACATTTTGGTGGAGGGACTAAAAAAATTCCATGTCAGTCCCATCTAAACCAAATAGGAGGGACTTTTAGGGACTAAAAGTGGGCATTTGGGACTAAAGAAAGAAGACCCCGAGGGAGAGTCTTTTTGGGACTTTTCCAATAGTTGCCCCTGCCACGCATCGCACCTTGTCTCTATTAGTTCATTACTAGGGGTAACATGGTCTTTTGGCATGTCAATTAATAACCTCCAGTCCATGTTTAGTCCCTAGAACCAAGCAGGTAGGGACTAGGGAGTTTTTAACCAAACAGGGCCTTAGATTAACAACAGCTAAAGAGTTGCACGGGACAGTGGACGCACCGGCACCATGTGCATCTACCGATGTACTAGGGTGATGCACAGTCTGTTGCAACAAAGAACAAACAACCAAGGAGCATATTTGTGTTGGTCCCAGTTTTGTTATCTTTAGACACCTTTCCCTATGTGAGCGCAGAAATCTAGTCCTTCTCAAACTCTATAGCCTTGTCCCCCAAAACAAAAGATCAGTTTGTTACAGATGTTTGTACTGCGTTTGTCATTGTTTTCCCTTTTTGACCAACGTAGGTGCTGGATAGCCACTCTGTACTATTACTTTCCCCACTTCCTTTCCTCTGTGAACCACGTCCTAGATTTATGCTATACAACTTTCCCCACTACTTTCCCCCATTCCTGTCCTCTTTGAACCACATCTTAGATTCATGCGATACAACTTTCCCCACAACTTTCCACCTTCCTTTCCTTTTTGAACCACGTCCTAGATTCATGCTATACAACTTTTCCCACTACTTTCCCCCATTCCTTTCCTCTTTGAACCATGTCCTAGATTCTTGGTATACAACTTTCCCTACTACTGTCCTGTTTGATCCAACACCTAGATTCGAGTGCAGAAGCAGAAAAAGCCCACATGCAGCTAGAGCAATGTATGTGGAATAAGTAAATTATACCTTAAGGTTCTTGGGGTGTGGTTCAGTGGGTGACTAGAGGCCGTTCGACCCACACTATGTACGACGGTGAAGAAGAAGGGGTCAAAGGCCCTCCCGCGCCGCCGCTGGGTGAAAGTGAACAGTTGCGCTGGTAGTGGATTCCCTCCCTCGCCGACGGCGACAGCATTAAGCCTCCTTCCCTTCTGGGCGGACGGATCCTACCGGCTCTTTGACCAGCAATGAGGGGAGAGAGAGGGGCCAAAGAAGTCTTGTTTAGATCTGGAGAGGGTGAGAGAGTGTGAAGACAACAACTACAAGCAGACCAGTAGTGAGGGGAGAGAGAGGCCAATGAAGTCTTGTTTAGATCTGGAGAGGGTGAGAGAGTGTGAAGAGAGAAACTACAAGCGCTGAGGCTCCAGTGTGTATATATATACTGGAGAGAGTGTTAAGAGTGCAAACCCTAGAAACACGAATTATGCTCAAGTGTAGTTATCGAACCCGAGACCTCAAGTTTGATGAGCGAACAGGCTAACCAGCTACACAACCCTCCCGTTATGTTCAACGGTAGGAAAATAACCTTTTATACATTCCTGCATTCGTGTGACAAGCATGTCGTGTTTTTTGTGTGTGTGTGTGGGAGTCATTGGGATTTAAATCATAATCGTGTCATGTGGCTTTGGTGATAAGACTATCCACAGTGGTGCAGAAATAATGAAGCCTTAGTCACCTTACCTCTCTCCACATAGTACGTTGGGTCCCACCAGTCAGAGGGTGAAACAAACAAATTAATAAGAAAAATTAAAAGCGCCAGCGGTGTATCTTACCTCACACATCTCGCTACTGCTCGGGAACATTGATGAATTGATCCCTCAGTTCACTCATGTACTATTTTAAGTGAATCCTTATTATAACATGCACACAATTTTGGGCACTTGTATTCGACCTAAGTCAGTACGCGAAGTTTGCCGTCGGAAGCGAGCCGATCTGGCTCTCCTGAGCTAGCAAGGTTTTTCTAGCCCAGCCAAGCTAGCTGGCCCACAAAAGCTAACATATTTTAACAGTTCCAAACGCCTAACCTTGCCCTCCTATGCTATAAGTTGTTCTTGCTAAGGATCCAAATGCTCCCTAACTAACAACGCTCGCTAGCAACAAGGCCAGGAGGGGATTGAGATGTGAAGTTAATGGACGACTCCTAAACATTTTGGGAATATCTGATTTCCGTAGGATGACTTAACACCTAGACGGAGGGAGTACTACTCCTCAGTCCAGGTTTGATGGAATATTCGTCACCTCTTCTCTTCTTGTACGTACTCCATTTGTATCTCACTTCCTGTGGCTTCGCACTAGCATGATTTTCCTATTCTATGAACCTGTGTGCATGTGCGTGTGCGTGTGTCTGTTTAACAGCATGTGTGTGTTAGAGAGAGCGACAAATCGACCTACTCCTACAGAGAGATGGTGTGTAGTGGACGATTTTAGCCACGAAAGTCGGTGCATCCTCTCGTTTCCGGGCGTCTGGTAGGGACAGGCGGACAGCTGCCACGCCCGCTCCTGACCAGCTTGGCCCACCCAAAGCCCCTCCATCGCCCGCGCGCGCTTCCCGCCCAAAATGGTCAGTGCCCTCCAAAGAGTCAGTGCCGCATTCATGCCCGGGCAGAGTGGACACGACCTCTCACTAGCGCCTGTGTTGAAGGGAGAAGCGGATTCAAGAGTGATGGTTGCTTCGTCCGTCCAACTTACTGTTGGGTCTATGTGATTTGACGGCTCATTGGTCATTATTACTGAGGTGGTGGGACTACTGGATGTCCCACGCTTTCGGCGAAAGGAGGTACTACTAGATTACAATTTTCTCCATTCTTACGGCAGAGGAGTGCAAGAGCAGTGAAAACACGCAGGCTCAGTGATTACATGGCCCACATCACACTATCACCATATTTTCTGGACACCGTGCGACACCTAACTCTTTACATAATACTCCCTCCGTTCCTAAATATAAGTCTTTGTAGAGATTCCACTAGGTGGACTACATACGGAACAAAATGAATGAATCTGCACTTAAAATGCATCTATATACATCCGTATGTGGTTCATGGTGAAATCTCTACAAAGACTTATATTTAGGAACGGAGGAAGTACTTGTATAGTACATACTGTAATTTATCAGCGAGATAGTACAATGCTATGAAGCTTCCAGCTTCTGTTACATGTATCTTGCGTCCAAGGTTGCCCGTTGCAACATTTCATCAAATACAAAGGATACTAACATGCATGCTATTGCATCTCAATGATTGATAGATCATAGCAAAATGAGTGAATCTACACTCTAAAATACGTCTATATACATTAGTGTTTGGATTATGTACTAGTAGTTCATATTGAAATCTACTAATGTACATATATATTCCAAATAATATGATAATCTCTCTAACCAAGGTAGTAGGGACGAGGAGTAAACGGAGGGAGTAGTAAAATTTTCTCATCGTCCTGTGAGCCACCGCGCGCGTGGGCGAGGGAGCGAGCGTAAGGTGTACAGTACTACTACTCATGCAGTCCCTAGCCATTGAAACAGAGACAACTAAAGAAAAAAAACAATCCATGCAGTCCCTAGCCCTTGAACCGTAAACCCTAATCAGGCTTTAATTTGCTAGCAACGTCGGTGCTTCCTAAGAAATGAAGTTTGCAACCCTTTGACCATCGGATCATTTTGTGGAGTTTCACCAAAATCGAGATGAGCATCCCTGTGGCAAAGAAATTGAAGAAGCGTGATTAGAATAATATTACTGGGACTAGTTGATGAGACATAAACTCATCACAAGTACAGTACGTAGAAGCCAGTAGAGGTATGTGCGGGGCAAAGAAGTAGAGAAATATCCACATGGAGTGATGTGGGCAGCTGGAGCAGTGGTGCAAGCCGGCTATAAAGGGAGTTGTACCTGAGGGATGTCGGGACGTAGCTCAACCTATAGGAGGGCAACGGGAGGAGGCAACTACCCACGTCGCGGCAGTGAGCAATGGATGAAGGCAAACTCACCGGCTTTGTGACAGAGAATGGCGGGGACCCCTGATTGGGACGTGCCGACAGTGGGTTTTCGCCGTCGGCGACGGCGACCGCATCTACACTAAGCATCCACCCCTTCCCCCGGCGGACGTGATCCGCCGGGATGTTAGAGATGTGGCCACAGTGGTTTTGTGCGAGAGAGTGTGAAAACTGAAGAGAGCAACCCCAGCAAGCAACCGTGTAGGCTCGTCCTGCCTATGTATATAGTGGAGCGGTTTCCTTTTCTCTCCATATGAACCTATTTATATTGCATACGTGCCACTGAAGAAAAAAAAATTATTTATAAATGACGCAGCACCTACTACTCGTTCTCCTATAAACCTTGCGCTTGGCATCTCCAAACTATTAACCTTGCGATTGGCTCTTCGCCTCTTCGGGAAGTCGAGCTATAATGGTACTGCAGTATATATCGCTCTGGCTATATGAGACCGAATGAATTGTTGCACGTCCACCACGTGGCGAGGGTCGAGGGGCGAGGGAGAGTGCATACTATTACGTCCTTTTCAATATGGACTACATACAGAGCAAAATGAGTGAATCTACACTCTAAAACACGTCTATATACATCAGTGTTTGGAGTATGTACTAGTAGTTCATATTGAAATCTACTAAAGGACATATATTCCAAACAATATGATAATCTCTCTAACCAAGGTAGGGACGAGGAGTAAACGGAGGGAGTACTAGTAAAATTTTCTCCTCGTCCTGCGAGCCACCGCGCGCGTGGGCGAGGGAGCGGGCGTAAGGCATAGTAACCAAGCTTCACCTCATCCTGCGAGCCACCGCGCCCGTGGGCGGGGGAGACGACGTACTAAGCAAGCTTCTCCTCATTCTGCGAGTTGACGGGACACATCAAAAGTACTCCGGTGTATAGAGCCTTGCCTCTAAGGTAGGCCCCACATGGTTTGCCTCTTTTTTAACATAACGTTTCAAGTCGCAATTTGTTTGTTCACCCATGGTAGACAATCCTCCCTCCATCTAGTGGAAAACCAGTACACGTGTCAAATTACCACGTGGGCTGCCTTTTCATACAGAAATGAGCTCCACCATATACCCGCGCGGGCGTGGTTGGGAAAGAGACGGGAGTACATGCGCCGTGCGTGCACCTATTCTCTTCGTGCACGTCCCCCACCTACGTGGGTGTGTGAGAGAGATACAAACCTAGACAAATGGCTTGTGCGTTCGTGAGTGTTTTTTGTTTTGGGGGTAGGTTGATTTCGTGAATGTATTTGTGGGAATATGTGTAGATGACATCTCAAACAAAATTTTGCATGCAATGTGTGTGAAATGGAGGCTTATCCATATCATATATAGAGGGTCGGGTGATCCACGAGAAGAGAGGGAGGGTTCACAGATATCGATAGAGTCGAAGAGAGGATGAAGTGGGTGGGTGCAAGATCGATGAAGAGAGCCATCGAAATTGTGTGTGTGTGTGCAAGTCAAAGATATAGGGCGACTGACCTAGCTACTGGAACGTCAGAGGGCACAGGTTAAGTTTGTGTGTGGCAGGGAGACATGACTAGAGCGCTCGATGTATCAGTGTGTGTGTGTGTGTGTGTGTGTGTGCGAGGAGGTGGGGGAGGGGTAGGCAGAGGCCTAACTATAGAGGTAGAACAACTCGTATATGTGTTGAGAAGGAGAGACCCAGCTATGTCTTGAGGGAGATCGGTCGACATCCATACATAACTGAAGGATAGGAAATAGGATGGGACAGAGAGAGAGGGAGGGAGAGGGGTAGAGTGTTGGATGGATGATGGACACTAGTAGAAAAAGGGGCAAATCTGAGACACATTAGTGCCGGTTCGATTTTGAGCCGGCAGTAATGTGTCCATTAGTGCCGGTTCCAACGGCTAGCCGGCCGTTCGCATTAGTATCGGTTCGTGGCGAACCTTTAGCACCGGTTCGTGGCACGAACCAGTGCTAAAGAGAGTGGTGGCAGGGTGTTGTCAGTCTGGGGCCCGTCCAGCACCTTTAGTACCGGTTCGTGGCACGAACAGGTACTAAAGGTCGACGTACATAAACCCTTCGTCCACCCGAGCCACTCTGTTCTTCCCCTTTCCCCTCACTTCCTCTGTTCTTCCCCTCTCTTCCTCGAGCTCCTCACAAATTTTGCCCAAAATTTGTCAAGATTTGAAGGCCCCCATCCATTCAAATGATCACAAAGGTTAGCAACTTTGTCCTTTCAACTCTCATTGCTAGATTACCTCTTGCAATGCTTTGTATAGTGATTAATTTGGGAGGAATTATATTTGCTAGTATTTGATTTATATGCAATTTGAGGTCAAAAATAACACTTAGTTTGCATATGTAGGTGTGGTTTACTTAGTGCCTTCTAAATCTCCATCGTAACCACCGTCGATCGCCCACACCGTCCCGTCGCCGGCACCACCTTGTGGTGAGGCTCTTGCTCATGAATGTTTTACATTACCAAATTGATGTTTGTGTGATTTGCATATATAGTTACTCGTATAATTATCTTACCTGTACGTTGTTTGTTCTACATAGTGCCATGGTTTTGATATCCGTCCCCGTCGGCCCTCGTCCTTGTTATGATTCGCATGTGGTATATTCTCTTTTAAAACTAGTTGTTGCATTTCGTGTTTATGAAAAATTATGCCCATCAAGTTGACATAGATATTTTTATCTAGGAGGTATGTGAACCGGAAATTGCAACCGACCCTATTGTCGAGAGATTAAATTTAGTTGAAAGAGAAAACAAGTATTTGAAAGAAAAATTGAAAAGAATTGAGGGGGAGAAGATGGAATTGGAGTTGCATGTTGCCGATGTCGTCGATGATCACAAGATCAAGATGGAGAAAATGAGGTTGAAGATTAGAAAGATTAGAAAATATGCCATTGATAGTGTGGCTTGGTATCATTATGCTGTTGGATCAATTGTTACCTTAGTTGCGATCTTGATCGCATTTGTTGTTGCATTTAAATTCTTTAGCTAGAGAGTTATTTGTATGTTGCATTTAATTAAGTGTTGTATATGAACTTTATGTATGAACTTTATGTATGAACTTGTATTAATTTGGTCTATTCGGTGTTGTGTAATGAAGATGAGCCGACAATGGATGTATGATGACCGATGCTCTCCCGAGTTCATTAATGGCGTGCATACTTTTCTGCGGGCCGCTGAGGCAAACAAGCAGGCGGATGGTTTTATGCCTTGTCCATGTGCTGGCTGTAAGAATGGTCACAGTTACTCTACGTCAAAAACCATTCACGTCCACCTATTTGAGTCCGGTTTCATGCCCCACTATAATGTTTGGACCAAGCACAGAGAAATAGGGGTTATGATGGAAGACAATGAAGAAGAAGAGGACGACGACGGCTATCCTGGCCATGGGTTCCCTGAATACGATGATACAACAATGGGGGAACAAGCTGAGCCGGCAATGCGGGAAGAAGCTGAAGAAGAGGCATCAGATGAGCCCGCTGATGATCTAGGTCAGGCCATTGCCGATGCAAAGAGAAACCGCGCAAGTGATCTGGAGAGGACGAAGTTGCAGCGCATGTTAGAGGATCACAAGAAATTGTTGTACCCGAATTGCGAAGCTGACAAAAAAAAGTTGGGCACCACACTTGAATTGCTGCAATGGAAGGTAGAGAATGGTGTATCTGACAAGGGATTTGGAAAGTTGCTGGTAATGATAAAGAATATGCTTCCAAAGGACAACGAGTTGCCCGAGAGTACGTATGAAGCAAAGAAGGTTGTCTGCCCTCTAGGGTTAGAGGTGCAGAAGATACATGCATGCCCTAATGACTGCATCCTCTACCGCAGTGAGTACGAGGATTTGAACGCTTGCCCAGTATGCGGTGCATTGCATTATAAGATCAGTCGTGATGACCCTGGTGATGTCGAGGGCGAGCGCCCCGGGAAGAAGATTCCTACCAAGGTGATGTGGTATGCTCCTATAATACCACTGTTGAAACGTTTGTTCCAAAACAAAGAGCATGCAAAGGTGATGCGGTGGCACGCACAAGACCGTAAGATAGACGGAAAGTTGAGAGTACCCGCTAACGGTTCGCAGTGGAGAAAAATCGAGAGAAAGTACTGGGAGGAGTTTGCAGGTGACCCAAGGAACGTATGGTTTTGTCTAAGCGCAGATGGCATTAATCCTTTTCGGGAGCAGAGCAGCAACCATAGCACGTGGCCTGTGACTCTATGTTTGTATAACCTTCCTCCTTGGTTGTGCATGAAGCGGAAGTTCATTATGATGCCAGTGCTCATCCAAGGCCCTAAGCAACCCGGCAACGACATTGATGTGTACCTAAGGCCATTAGTTGAAGAACTATTACAACTGTGGAATGGAACATGTGTACGTGCGTGGGATGAGCATGGACAGGAAGAATTTGACCTAAAGGCATTGCTGTTCGTGACCATCAATGATTGGCCTGCTCTCAGTAACCATTCAGGACAGACAAACAAGGGATACCGCGGATGCACGCACTGTTTGGATGATACCGACAGTATATATTTGGATAGTTGTAGGAAGAATGTGTACCTAGGACATCATCGATTTCTTCCGACAAGGCATCCCGTAAGAAAGAAAGGCAAGCATTTCAAAGGTAAGGCGGATCACCGGACGAAGCCTCGCCACCGTACTGGTGCTGATGTACATGATATGGTCAAGGATTTGAAGGTAATCTTTGGAAAGGGTCCTGGCGGACAACCTGTTCCGAAGGACGCTGAAGGGCGCGCACCCATGTGGAAGAAGAAATCTATATTTTGGGACCTGCCATATTGGAAAGACCTAGAGGTCCGCTCCGCAATCGACGTGATGCACGTGATGAAGAATCTTTGCGTGACCCTGCTTGGCTTTTTGGGCATGTATGGGAAGACAAAAGATACACCAGAGGCACGGGAGGACCAGCAACGTATGCACGGAAAAGACGGCATACATCAGGGTCAGGCCAGCTACGCTCTTACCAAAGAAGAGAAGGAAATCTTCTTCGAATGCCTGCTCAGCATGAAGGTACCGTCTGGCTTCTCGTCGAATATAAAGGGAATAATAAATATGGCAGAGAAAAAGTTCCAGAACCTAAAGTCTCATGACTGACACGTGATTATTACGCAACTCCTTCCGGTTGCATTGAGGGGGGCTTCTACTGGAAAACGTTTGATTAGCCATTGTGAAGCTATGTGCATTCCTCAATGCAATCTCTCAGAAGGTAATCGATCCAGAAATCATACCAAGGTTACAGAATGATTTGGTGCAATGTCTTGTCAGTTTCGAGTTGGTGTTCCCACCATCCTTCTTCAACATCATGAAGCACGTCCTAGTTCACCTTTGCGAAGAGATTAACGTTTTGGGTCCTATATTTCTACACAATATGTTCCACTTTGAGAGGTTCATGGGAGTCTTGAAGAAATATGTTTATAACCGTGCTAGGCCAGAAGGAAGCATCTCGAAGGGCCATGAAAATGAGGAGGTCATTGAGTTTTGTATTGACTTTATTCCTGACCTTAAGCCGATTGGTGTTCCTGAATCGCGACATAAGGGCAGAATGGAAGGAAAAGGCACGCTAGGAGGGCATCAAATAATATGTATGGACGGGCATTCTCTCACTGAAGCACACTACACAGTTCTACAGAATTTCGCCTTGGTGGCTCCGTATATGGAGGAACACAAGAATTTTCTACACTCCAAACACCCGGAGAAGTCTAACGACTGGATTACACACGAACAAACGAGGACTTTCGCCGGTTGGTTGCAGAAACGTGCCCTGAATGATGGCGATATTCAAAATGACATGTACTCGCTGTCCAAGTTACCATCTTCGAATATAATGACTTTCAAAGGGTACCAGATAAATGGGAATAAATTTTACACGATCGCCCAAGATAAGAAGAGCACCAACCAAAACAGTGGTGTCCGCTTTGATGCAACAACCAACACGGGAAAGGAAACATATGATGGTTACATAGAGGACATATGGGAACTTAACTATGGAGGTGATTTGAAGGTCCCTTTGTTTCGGTGCAAATGGGTCAATATGACACAAGGCGGGGTAACGGAAGACCCACAGTACGGAAGGACAACAGTGGATCTCAACAATCTTGCATATGCAGACTAACCATTCGTCCTAGCCAATGATGTGGCGCAGGTTTTTTATGTGAAAGACATGTCTACCAGGCCGAGAAAAAGAAAAGATAAGGAAGCGAATGGATCATACGACGAGCCAAAGCGCCACATAGTTCTTTCAGGAAAAAGAAACATCGTGGGAGTGGATGACAAGACAGACATGTAAGAAGATTATGAAAAGTTTGATGAAATTGCTTCATTCACAGTGAATATTGACCCGAGCATCCAGTTAAATGATGAAGATTTTCCATGGCTACGGCACAAAGGGACACACGCGAAGAAAAAGTTTCACACCCAAAGATCTAGGATGTGATCGGCTTCATTATCATCACTTTCTTCTGTGTTTCACACCCAGGAGGGAATCTCTGTAATAGTTAGGGTAGTTATGTGTTTTGGCATTTGAAACGCGAAGAAATTTTATGTGCAAACAAATTCTTTTCATGCATTTATTGATTTTTCCAGCTAAATGACCCTGAAATTGAAAAGCATTTCAAATGAACTCAGAAAAGGTTGAAAGTTGGCATGGTATCATAATTTCATCCAAATAGCATGTGCAAAAAGTCGAGAGGGTTACGGAAAAAACTGGATGCACTTCGTGTACAAAATGGACAATCTCTTTCGAAGTATCAGGGTTTCCGACGAAAACTCAGCTGTTACAAAGGCATTTCATTTTTTAAATAACCTAAGCATTACCAAATTGAATATAATGATAAAACACAATAATATTTAACATAATAAAAAAGAATCACTGAAAAATCTTTTTTCAAAGTTAAGTTATTCACAAACTAGTGATTCACACAAATTTCAAATAATTCAAAATTTAAACTATTCAAATTTGAAAACTACCGGCACTAACAGAAAGTTTGTAATTTTTTGTACCTAAAGCAAAAATATTCACAAAGAAACTCTAAATACAACAAAAAACAACTCAAAAATAAATAAAACAAATATAAATAAAGCAAAAAAAATAAGAAAATAAAAAAGCCCGCCTACTGGGCCAAAGCGGCCTGCATACGACTAGGAACCCAACCTTTTGTTGGGCCAGGATGCAGGCCCGCAAAGACCGAGTAGGCCCACAGGGCAGAAGAGAACAGGTAGGCCCAGTAGGCCTGATTGGGAGAGGAGCTCGAGAGAGCTACCACACTGGAGCTTATAAACCAGTGCGGTAGCCCCTCGGCTAGCGAGGTGGGACTAAACTTGCGCACCGCCTGGAGCCAGCGCACCCCCTTTAGTGCCGGGTGGTGTTTCCAACCGGTACTAAAGGGGGGAGCCTTTAGTACCGGTTGTAGCCACCACCCGATACTGAAAGGGGGCGCTTCCCGCCGCTTGGCTTGGCAAAAACAGACCTTTAGTACAAGTTGGTGGCTCCAACCGGTACTAAAGGTCCATCCTATATATACACCAGTTGAAAAAATTCACTTTCCCGTTGTTTCTTCCCTCTGTTTCCTCCCTCCGTCGCGCCGCCCTGCCCAGATCGACGCCGTCCCTGTCGACGTCGCCGCTCCGCCCCTCGTCGCCGACCCCAGCCGTCCCCGCCCCTCGTCGCCGACCCCGTCGACG